>NW_024038996.1:1822500-2076905 GCF_016077235.1 Cyprinodon tularosa | reverse complement strand
AAGTGGCATATATGCCATTCATTGTCCGTCCCTCCGTCCATCCATCAGTGCATTTCCAGGTCATTGATCGATTCCTCATAAAAATACTTAAGGAATCCGGTGATTAGTTAAATGATCCTCACTTGCAGACCTACATAAGATGGAGATAATGTTGAAGTAGCTTAAGAGGCTGATAAAACTGAGGAATGACCTCTCAAAGAGGCTCAGGACAGGAGTAAGAAGAAGCTCCAATACTTAGAAGCAATAATTGTTTCACTTTCTGTCATTACATTTAGTGACTACTTTATATCTGCTCCTCTCTCTTTCTGTCTTTGCACAATTTAGTTTTTTGTGGAAAGGCTTTAATCAAAATACTCAATTTAAAAGATTCTGAAGAGTTTTGAGTAAATATTTGAATGAAAGATGGATAAAACAGGAACATGTATTGTTACAGATCTACCATTCTTCACTTGTTACTCATATCACACTCATTGTTTGTCACTTAAATGTTTTAAAATCTAAGGGAATTTAGTTCACCTAAGTGGATATGTCAAAAGTATGAAATGTAGTTTAAGAAGTAAGAAAAAATTAGATATTTATCCAACTTGAAAGTGGCTTTAATAGTCCAATATGATTAGATTATGTTAAAACTACACAACTTTACATGTGTTTAATCATATTAATTTTTTAAATGGCCTTAATGTTTTAAATCCTCAAAGGAAACATGTGTTAAACAGTTGCAGCTTTACATACTCAGCAGGAAACTTTTTAAATCAGCACACTTAGTTCCCTGTTAAAATCCCATTGCACTTAATGCAGCACAAATGACTGGGTGTGTTATCGTGGAATTTAATCAGCTCTTAACAAAGTTATCACATTACTGTAGGAGCCTGAGCATCTCTGCATCCAGTTTTCATTACAAGGAAGCAATAATACTTCTGCTTTAAATGACTGAAGATTAAATCTGCATTAGACACCAAATAGAGCCTGAATAAAGAGGGATTAAAGAAACTTCTTAAAGTAAATTGGGCAGAAAAAAAGATGAAGGATAAGTGTAAAATGTTAGTTTGAAACTGAAGTTCCTTAATGGGATGCTTAGTCTATAAAATCCACTTCTGTTTGAACTTTGCTTTTTATATTTAGCTTTCTTATTTTTGGCAATTTGATCCATTGTGTATTTTTATATTTCTTTATTTTTTCTTTGTTTAGATCTTCACAGATCCTTGTGTTGGAATTGAGTTTATTTATGAAAGGGGCCTCAAACCTGCAGCTCTATAGATGCTCACTGTCACTCTTAGTAACGTAAGTTAAAGACGCAAAAGAACTGAGCAATCGTAAAATGTGGAAGTAATTAAAAATGTTGGCTTTAGTAGCGTCATTTGGTGTTTTTTTTTTCTTGTTAGACTCAGAACTGAAGGAACCAGTACTCCAGGCGAACAAGTTAGAGTTCTCAAAACGTTTAATGACAACAGACTCAGAGTAAGTGGCGTCGGCGTCTTAGGGAAGAACCTCTGCGGATGGAGACAGCAGGTTAGTGACCACATCTTTCTGGAGGTGAATAATCATAAATGTGCTAGCCACTAACCAGGTCTTATAGTTCAGTAGTAATCCAGACATAGAGGATGGTTCCAGTCAGCTGGCTGCAAAAGCGGCGTTGGGGTCGCCGCACAGAGAGTCCCAGATGTATTGGTGTTCGGAGATCAGGCAGGAGATCAGAACCAAGCAGAGGAATGTAGGTAGATCAATCCAGAGGACAAAGCCAAAGCCAATGTTGGTGACAGGGGCGGTTATCAGAGCCAGGAGGTCACAGATACGGTGAGGTGTCGAAGGAGAATCGAAGATGGAGTCAGGTCACAGTTCCTGGTACAGTACACAGTGGGGCTGACAGGCTGGACAAGGGCAGGCAGACTCAGTGTTCAGTAAACAGTTCCGGTCGGTACACAAGCAGGCAGAGATCAGGCAGGAGTCAGAAGACAGGTCAGGCATACAGATCAGATGGGAACAGGCAGGCTCAGAGGTTGAGAGGCAGAACAGGCCAGGATCAGGTAATCATAACACAGGAACACTGAAATAACTTTCACCAATGGCTCATAAAAATCTGGCACTGATGACTGGTCTGAAGGCTGTGTCATGATGGGTTCACTAAAAGCGACCCAAGAATGCAGAACACCACTGACGGACACAGGGATGAAAGTTTAACAAGTTTATTGATGCACAAGCACACAGAATATACTGGTTCAGGTTCGGGGCCTGGATACTGGTTCACCGGAGTCTGCGTGAGAGACAGTTCAGTTAGCGTTGCCAACAGAGGTTTGATTTCCTGAAGTTTACTGATTGTACCTTGAGGGTTCTTGAGGTTAGCTTTGGGAGAGTCTCTGTTGGATCTGGAGAAGAGTTCATCAGCAGAGTCCGTTTGCTGCTTCAGCGTCTCACGTCTAATATGAACAGACCTTGGTTTAGGGTTTCCCAGCTCTTAGTCCAGAGCTGCTTGGAGGTTCTCTGTGATTCTTCAGGTTTGGCTCAGAGGGTCGGCTCGGCAGGTTAGCTCTTCCTGAGCTTTCACAGAGGAAGCACAGGTTTCCTGGAAGACAGAGACAAGGGTTAGAATCCAAGCTGGATTCAAAAGTCATAGAGTTACACTGAGGATCTAGGCTTAAGCGCTGACCAACTGGAACAACACTGCGGCGTTGAGGCAAGGTCTGAAGACAGCTTAAGTAGTGGATCCTCTGATGATCTTGATGAGCTGCAGCTGTGCAGGAGGCTCCCTCAGAGGATCCACGGCGGACTCTGCTGGAGAAAGGTGGAATTTCTCCAGCTTCCAACAGTACCCCCCCCTCAACGACCGCCCCTTGGTGGTCCGGAAGAGGTTGATGGGCAGGAACGCTCGTACTCCTCGATAAGGGCAGGATCGAGGATGTACGAGCCCGGAACCCACTGGCGATCCTCCGGTCCGTAGCCCTCCCAGTCGACGAGGTACTGCCATCCGCGACCTCGTCGACGGGAGTCCACAATGCGACGGACAGTGAAGGCCGGATGACCATCGACCTCCAGGGCGGGTGGTGGGGAGTCGGACGGTGGGCGCAGAGGGCTCGAAGAGACAGGCTTGACTTGAGACACGTGGAAGGTAGGGTGGATTCGGAGGGACTGAGGTAGTTGGAGACGGACGGCTGAGGGGTTGATGACTCGAGTGATCTTGTAGGGCCCGATGAACCTAGGAGAGAGCTTTCGAGACATCCCCTTGAGGGGAATGTCTCGAGTGGACAGCCATACCTCCTGGCCCTCAGTGTACTCGGGGGCGGGGCGTCTCCTGGCGTCGGCGAAGCGTTTACTGGACTCTGTTGACCGGTTGAGGGTGGCGATGGTTTCTCTCCAGATTTTTTGGCAACGGCGGATGTGTTGGTTTACGGACTGGACCGAAATCTCTCTCTCGTCTGCGGGGAAAAGAGGTGGTTGATAGCCGAGACTAACCTGGAACGGGGATTGTCCGGTGGATGCAGATCTTAGGGAGTTGTGTGCGTATTCTATCCAAGGGAGAAATTGGCTCCAGTCCACGGGATTGTTTGAAGTGAGGCAGCGAAGGGTTGATTCCAACTGCTGGTTCATTCTCTCAGTCTGACCATTAGATTGGGGGTGGTAACCAGAGGTGAGAGAGGGTTTGCAGCCGAGAGCAGAACAGAAAGCTTTCCAGACCTGGGAAATGAACTGAGGGCCTCTGTCCGAGAGGATCTCTTGGGGAATACCGTGTAGCCGGAAAACATGCTTGATAAGGAGCTGGGCTGTCTGGAAGGCCGTGGGAAGTTTTCTAAGGGGAATAAGATGGCAGGACTTCGAGAAACGGTCAACAATGGTGAATATGGTGGACATACCTCGAGAGACAGGGAGACCGGTGACGAAATCAATGGCTATATGGGACCAAGGATGCGAGGGAACAGGAAGCGGCTGGAGCAGGCCAGAAGGAGGTTGGTGTGAGGCTTTGTTACGGGCACATGTGGGGCAAACCAACACATACTCCTTGACGTCCCTATGGAGAGTGGGCCACCAGAAGCGTCTTGAGATGAGGGCTACAGTTCTGCTGACTCCTGGATGAGCAGAGAACTTGGCGGCGTGCATCCAATGGATGAGACGGGACCTGACGGAAGATGGAACATAGGTTCGGTTAGTGGGACCGTTACCTGGATCGGGTTCAGTGGCCAGGGCTGAGTTGATGAGGTCAGTTATTTCCCAGTTGACCACCCCCACTGTGCAGGAAGCCGGAAGAACAGGTTCAGGTGTCTCGGGATGATCGACGGAGTAGAGACGAGAGAGAGAATCGGGTTTGACATTTTTGGATCCGGGTCTGTAGGAGATGATGAGATTGAACCGAGAGAAGAAAATTGACCACCTGGATTGGCGGGGATTTGCCTGCTTGGTTGACTGGATGTAAGCCAGGTTCTTGTGGTCAGTCCATACAAGAACCGGATGCTCAGCTCCTTCCAGCCAATGTCTCCATTCTTCCAACGCCAGTTTATTGGCCAGAAGCTCTCGGTCACCCACATTGTAATTTTGCTCTGCAGAAGAAAGTCTACGGGAGAAGAAAGCACAAGGGTGTATCTTTTGATCTGAATCAAGTCTCTGGGATAGGACTGCTCCAACACCTGAATCTGAAGCATCCACCTCAAGAATAAACTGCTTCGCTGGGTCAGGTTGCATAAGCACAGGTGCTCTGGAAAACAAGGACTTTAATTTATCAAACGCTGCTTGAGCCTCAGGTGTCCACTGAAAAATGCGTTTGACAGAGGTCAGAGAAGTTAATGGAAGGGCGGTCTGGCTGTAGTTTCTGATAAACCGACGATAGAAGTTAGCAAAACCTAAAAACCTTTGTAGCTGTTTGCGGTTCTCTGGAACTGGCCAGTCTAATACTGCCTTAATCTTGTCCTCAGATGGTTTTACCTGGCCGCCCTCGAGCACAAACCCCAAAAAGGTGACTGAAGGTTGATGAAATTCGCACTTCTCGGCTTTCACGAACAGCTTGTTCTCCAGCAGTCTCTGCAAAACAAGGCGGACATGTTTCTTGTGTTCATCGAGGTTCTTGGAGTAAATGAGAATGTCGTCAATGTACACGAAAACAAATACATTGAGAAAGTCTCTGAGAACATCATTTACGAGGGCCTGGAAGCAGGCTGGAGCGTTAGTTAGACCAAAGGGCATTACTAGATATTCGAATTGGCCCAAGGGTGTTTTGAAGGCAGTTTTCCATTCATCGCCTTCACGGATCCTAAGGAGATGATAAGCGTTTCTTAAATCCAGTTTAGAAAACACTGTAGCTCCCTGTACAGGTTCGAACGCAGAGGCAAGGAGAGGAAGTGGGTATTTGTTCTTAACTGTAATCTGATTCAAACCTCGATAATCGATACAAGGTCTCAGGGAACCATCCTTCTTCCCCACGAAGAAGAACCCGGCGCCCAATGGAGAGGAAGATGGACGGATTATTCCAGCAGCTAATGATTCGTTGATGTATTTTCCCATGGTTTCTCTTTCGGGCTTGGAAATATTATACAATCTGCTGCTAGGTAGAGGAGCACCAGGTAAAAGTTCAATGGCGCAATCGTATGGTCTGTGTGGAGGTAGGGACGTCGCACTGACCTTACTGAAGACAGGGGCTAGGTCATGGTACTCAGAAGGAACTGAAGAAAGGTCAGGAGAGTCCATCTCCCCCCCACCTCTAGGAGACCCCACCAAGGGGGCAGCAGAACGAAGGGATGTTTCATGGCATGAGATGGACCATGATTCCAGGTGACGTTCAGTCCAGTTAATGTGAGGATTATGCTTCTCCAACCATTCGAAACCGAGCACCAGCGGGGAACACACAGAGGGAAAAACAAAAAATGTTATAGTCTCTCGGTGGTTACCTGACAGAAGTAGCTCGAGGGGCTGAGTTTGATGGGTAACTTGATGGAGTCTTTTTCCGTCAATAGCGGATACACTGAGAGGCTGACTCAGAGGAATGGTTTCAATTTGGAGTTGCTGGACGAGGTTAGAATCGATTAGGTTACGTTTACAGCCTGAGTCGATGAATGCAGAAAAAGAGAGGTTTTGATTAGCACAGAACAACGTGGCAGGAAGTAACAGTCGAGGAGATTTCTTAGTGTTTATCTGGCCCGCCAGACTCCTCAGATCTTCTGGCGGGCCCAGGCTTTTGATTTAGCCGGGCAGGAAGCGATGAAGTGTCCACTCTCACCACAGTAGATACATAGTTTGCTTAGAAAACGCCTTTGCCTCTCCTCTGGAGTGAGCCTAGTGTGTCCCACCTGCATGGGTTCGACATCCTTTTCGCTCGAATGAGAGGCCTGAATAGGCAACGGTAGAGACTGGGACTTGGGCCTCTGAATGGGCAGCTGCTCTGTAGAGTAAGAACAAACAGTCACGTTATGTGAGGCAGAAGAAAGTGTACCCTGCTTCCATGAACTGTTTCTGGCACGAATTCTATTATCCAATCTAATGGAGAGGCGAATTAGATCTTCGAGGGTAGCTGGTTCGTCGAGGGTTGCGAGCTCATCCTTAATGTGCTCATTTAATGCCATGAAAAAGGCTCCCTTTAGAGCGCTTTGGTTCCATCCGGAAGCTGCCGCTTTAACCCGGAAGTTAATGGAAAATTCAGCCACCGAAGAGTTTCCCTGTTTTAGGTTGAAAAGAGCTCTGGAATCAATAGTTTGGTCAGTTTCTTGGTTGAATACCTGGGTAAATTCAGAGATGAAATCAGAGTAATAGCAGTTTTAGGCTATCGTCAGCGGCAAATCTTGCCTGAGCCCATTCCAAGGCTCTTCCTGTTAACTGTGAGAGAATAAAAGTTATTTTCTTGTAATCCGTGGAAAAGCTGCCAGGGGAGTTCTGAAAAATCAATCGACATTGAAATAAAAATCCTTTGCAATCTTTCATGTTACCAGAAAATCTTTCTGAGAGACTAGGACGGAACTCTGATGACGTCACTGCTGGTGACCTCGGAGGAGGAACTGGACCCGGAAATGGTTGTTGTGCAGCATTAGCGCTGTTCAGATAATTAGCACAGCTCTGTAGCATGTGGTTATGAGTGTCAACCAGGCGGTATAACTCACGGAGCGTTTGGGTTTGTCCTTGAATTTGGGCATCCTGCTCCTCCAGTCGACGGGTGAGGTGATCTACTGGGCCTTGAGTTTGGCCGCAGTGTTCTGTCATGATGGGTTCACTAAAAGCGACCCAAGAATGCAGAACACCACTGACGGACACAGGGATGAAAGTTTAACAAGTTTATTGATGCACAAGCACACAGAATATACTGGTTCAGGTTCGGGGCCTGGATACTGGTTCACCTGAGTCTGTGTGAGAGACAGTTCAGTTAGCGTTGCCAACAGAGGTTTGATTTCCTGAAGTTTACTGATTGTACCTTGAGGGTTCTTGAGGTTAGCTTTGGGAGAGTCTCTGTTGGATCTGGAGAAGAGTTCATCAGCAGAGTCCGTTTGCTGCTTCAGCGTCTCACGTCTAATATGAAAAGACCTTGGTTTAGGGTTTCCCAGCTCTTAGTCCAGAGCTGCTTGGAGGTTCTCTGTGATTCTTCAGGTTTGGCTCAGAGGGTCGGCTCGGCAGGTTAGCTCTTCCTGAGCTTTCACAGAGGAGGCACAGGTTTCCTGGAAGACAGAGACAAGGGTAAGAATCCAAGCTGGATTCAAAAGTCATAGAGTTACACTGAGGATCTAGGCTTAAGCGCTGACCAACTGGAACAACACTGCGGCGTTGAGGCAAGGTCTGAAGACAGCTTAAGTAGTGGATCCTCTGATGATCTTGATGAGCTGCAGCTGTGCAGGAGGCTCCCTCAGAGGATCCACGGCGGACTCTGCTGGAGAAAGATGGAATTTCTCCAGCTCCCAACAGGCTGTTGATATAGTGACAAATGCAGGTCGATCGGATGAATGGGTAATAAGAACTGAGCGGAGCTACGCAGGTGTGTGAAATGAGTAATCAGACCAGGCATCGGCGCTGAAATCATGACAGTTTTTATGTAATACTTGCCAAACTGAACAATGATTGAAGACATTAAGACTTTTTCTGTCAGTGTTTGCATACTACATGGTATAGTTACAGATTAACAATGAAATTAGTATTTTACATTATGGAAAATATATATAAAGAGCAATCCCTTTTTCCCAGAGCACTCCTTATCTATTTTAAACATTTCTTTAAATAAATAGTAAATCCACTGACAGAAAACTTAATCAAATATAAGGATTCTCCTTTTTATAGTAAGTATTACATTTTACAAATCAGTCATTACTAGCGGAAAAAACCTCACAAAAAACAGTGAAGTTGTTGAAAACTTAAAAGAAAGGTACTAACAGACAATATTAAAACAGTTCATTATATGTGTTTCACCACCAAGGTAAGATGGTATAGAAAGGTATTTTGTCAACTCCTTGATTTCTTAATTTTTTTTTGTGTCACACTTAAATATTTCATTTTTAAAAACATAGGTAATAGAGTAAATACAAAAGCTGCAGTTTTTTAAATTATCTGATTGATTAAGGAAAAAAAATATGTCAGAAAATGCCTTGGTCATAGCATATCAGCACAAAACACGCTTAAATCAGAGGAAATTTGACTTTTTTTCTAAAAATGTTTTGAGACCTATTCAGAAGTTTTACTCAGTCAGTCCCGATGTCAAACAGTAGAGTCCTTCATGATTTGGATGACTGTTTTGTAAAAGCATCTATCTACCAATCATTTGCATTAACCACTCCCAGATCTGATTGGTTGCAGGCCTGTAGAATCGGGAAACGTCAAGAAGAAGGCAAAAAGATACCAGAAGGCAATATATGATGCCTCAGTTTAATGAAGGAGCAACAGAGTTTTCCAAGCCATTCTATGCCACTAGCCTTACCTAAAACAGTGTGACAGCCATTATCCACAAGTGGAAAGCATGGTCAACCACAGAAGGTACTGGCTTTGCAAGACACTCCATGTAATTCACACACATATACTATAGATTTATAGTACCGTAAATGTTTTAGTTTACAAACATGTTTGTCTGACTGGAAGCAATATTGAAGAGAATTTGTGGAGCAAACTACAGGGTTTTGGTGAGGAGGCTGTCTAACATCAACCACGTGAAGCTCATAAGCAAAAGTCATTTTCATTTGTGAATATTCCAGTGGTAAATCAGATAGAAAGTCAACAAGCAGTTTAACATTCAACATTGAAAATAGTGTAAATGAAATGATTTATATAAATAATAAAAAAGATTCAACATATTTTTCCTGAAATTTACTACTATGTTTAGGTTTTACTTTTTTCCTTTAAGAAATACACTATATGGTCAAATTGGAATAATTTTAAATACAAATCTTCTATTAATAATTTATTTACATTATTACATAAAAAAACTCAAGCTAATAAACAATAATAAAACATAAAACAGAGAGTTTCTTCATCATTTCAAAATAAGGAGTTTTTGGTTCTAAAGAACTGGGATAATGTGCAGTTATTCACACTATATAATGCAGTGACATACACAGGACTCATATCTTCAATTGAAGCTTAGCTTTAAATCAAGTATTGCCTTTTCTTTGAGTGCAGGTTTCTTTTGTCCTGAGAAGTGCAGTAGAATCCCATCAAACTTTAATCTGTGGGATCACTGCTGAGTTAAAAGCTGCACTCCATCTTCCCTCTGATACCTCTTCAAAAGCAAAAATGGTCCTCAATTATGCAGACCAGAGGGTCATTCAGTTGGGCTGTAAATATTTAAATCTTAATGCAATGTTAAAAACAATCTACCAACATGGAAGAGCTTTTCCATGAGACCAACATCCGTTATGTGTGCATTATGTTATGTGTGAGCTTCTTCCTGAGAAGAATGAAGAGGTGAGGATGTTAAAGCCTAAACTAATGTCATTTACTATAAACGGAGAAGTTTTACGCTGAAAACAATTCACAAGAATAAAAAGTTCAAATATCTGGTCAATACTTCAGCACACAAACAAAGGCATGTGAAAAAATCTTTATCTCTTAGAAGACAACAGAAGATAGACAAAAAAAGGTTGTTTCTAATAGAATGGCAGATTTCTCAAAAATATTTCCATTATTATGTACTCAGTACACTATCTGTGCTTCTTTTCTGTAATTTACTGGAAACAAGTTATGTTGAAAAATGAAATCAGACTCTCCATAAACTTTATCCTTCAATATTTCCTTGTAAATGGTTGCGTTGACTTTGGAATAAAAAAAAAAAAACAACAGGACCAGCACCATTACATGACATTTCAATTCATCAGTGTAAAAACATCACACTGAAATTCCAGCTTTCGATAAAATCCCCCCCAAATCTTATGCAAGGTTATTAAATGGTTTCATAAAACCTTGCTGAACTAGATTTAGTCCACCATAACTCTGTAAAAGTTTGGCTCAAAACTACACAGCAATAAAATTAAATCTTAGTCAATTTTTCTTAAAATAAGTAAATTGTCTTATGCATTGAGTAGGTAAGTGAGTCACTTACACTTTGAACAAGACAATTTACATTTAAAATCAGGAAAAGCTATTGCATTGTGTTATTTCAAGTGCTTATTATCTATTTATCTTATTTTCAGAGTAAAAACACTCATTCCATTGGCAAATTATCTTATCTATCTGCTTGAAATAAGGGGAAATGCACTTAATATAAGCCATTTTTACTTATTACTAAAACGTTTTTGCAGTGTAATAATGTACACAAGATTACAGGAAAAAAATTGTCAACAGGTACTGGGCAGAATTTCCTCCTGTTCCTTATGTCTTCTGACTAATTTCCTTCATTCTCTTCTATTATTTTCATAGAATAATGAAATATCACTTTTATCCTAAAACAGTTAACTGCCTGCAACGGGGTTTCTCAGTTCCAGTCCTCAAGGTCTGTTGTTTTGCAACCTTTAAATGTGTCTCTGCTTTAGTCCAAGGACCAGGTCATTAGCAGGACTCTGGATAAACTAGCTTAGGTAATTCAGCTATTTGATGCAATAGTGGAAGAAGAGACAGATGTAGAAGCTGCAGGACAGCAGACCTTTAGGGAGGTAAATGGGGAACCCTGGTCTAAAGTGGCATGGTATATATGGAGTGCTGTGGATTTTCTTTGTACCTTTCTTCTGATTGAAGCTTTTGTACAAAAATAAGATGCGTTTGACTGGTAACCTCTCTGTGGACTATGGCTTATCTCAAGGATGCTAATTACCTAATGTCAGAAGAAACCTACAAGAACATCTGAACTCTATTTCAGCTTAATCAGATTGTCCAACAATGGCAGCAGGTGTGAACACCAGAAGACTGAATAAACCCAAAATCTGCTCCAACAAGTGTTTAATTTATGGGTTTGTGCACTTTTGCAAGCAATTGACATTCACTCCTGAGTATCTATGAACATGTTGGACTTAATTAAGTTTCCTCTTATTTTGTGCATTAACTCTTTCCCTAAATCAAAGGTAAGGATGCTGTAGGATGTCTGTTTCTTCGTGTTGCACCTGCCATGCAACAGAAGTCACAGGTCAAAGTTCCTAAAGCACCACTAGCCAGAACGCTTGACAAACTATCTTGTTATTCGCTTTATATGTTTTTATTCTTTTATTACTCCACTAGTTTTTCCTTTTATGCATACCACCTGTACATTGCCCGCTATCATATCCATTTGTTCTCATCATGCCAGCCTGTAGTAAACTTAATTTCTAATCCAAAAATTCTTTAAATTGACACAGCAGTTCAGATTTATGAACAGGAAGTTGTGTGAAATGTTTGACATCTGCTGAGATGCAAAAGTTCACTGTTTAATGTTCCAGATGTGAGATCAAGATGTAACAGGAAGAAAAAAAAATATAAAATAAGATAAAATATTTTTTAAAGTTTTAATGAAAAAATCTAAATGCAGTTGACAGGTTTTTGTAGGTCTATTAAAGCCCTGATTCAAATATATTTGCATTCCTGAAGATCTGTTCTGTCCTCCACCACCACATAAAGAAGCTCACTTCAGGAGTCAAACCTTAGAGTGTGTGAAAAGTGCATCCATGTAAATATTGAGCATGCACAGGTTGGATTTCACTTGCGGATCAATGCTAAAGCAATTTGGACACTAATCTCATCAGCTTTGCTTTCTTCTTACGGCAGCCAGGTCAGCCTTGGATCTTTTGTCAAGACAAATTCAGATATTTAAAGGATTTATTTGTTTAGATTGCAGGAAAGTTCCTGTAATATCAATATTATCAAGAGATAATCAGTTAGTGTTTTTTATGCAAGTATTTCAATAGTTTTATATTTACCTTTGTGATGAACTGAATATTCCAATTACTTGGAAATATAATTTAAGGAGACAGATTTGCTTTTTTTCTCTAATAATCTATAGACTTGTCTGTTATGTAGTTCTATGTAAAAATATCATTTCTTATCTGCTTTTGCTGATCTGCTGCTAAAATTTTAAGGTTATTTGCCCAATTTTGCCACAAAGTTTGGCAAAGAGATACAGACATCCACTCATCACTTGCATAAATATCACCTTCTTTTCCATGGTGGACTGTTACTTCATATATATTGGTTGTAAAACAATAATTGGTTTTGAATCCATTACGGGTAAACATGCAGGAAGGATAGAGGACAAAACAAATAGTAACTTTCATGGACCTGAACATCTCAAAACTAATAAATTGTCAAGCTCTGAATAAAACAACCCAATATTCAAGGTGGAAAGACAGTTAGATTTAACAAATAGTTGATTAAAGACATAACTGGAGTGAACAGAATTGGCGTCTAAGGTCGGGACCTCTGTGGGAGGAGACAATGGGTTATGATGGAGGATGATAAAGAATGTGTGAGTCATTAACCTGGTCTTATAGTTAAGTCTGAACCCAGAAGATGACCCACCCAGAGAGTGTGAGGTGCTGCTGTATCGGAGGTTGGAGGACAGGCTGGAGATCAGGGCCAAGCAGATGAAGGGAGGCGGATCAATCCATAGGGCGAAGTCAAAGCCAGTGTCAAAGACATGCTCAGTAGTCAGAGTGAGGAGATCGGAGGTCAGAAGAGGTACCAAAAGGAAATCCAGAACGGAGTCGGGAAACAGTTCCAGGTTCGGTACACAGACAAGCAGATAGTAATCAAGCAGCAGTCCCAAGACAGGTCAGGCAAACAGATAAGAACGGGAACAGGCAGGCTCAGAGGTTCAGAGGCAGAACGGGTCAGGACCAGGCAATGAGAACAAACAGGTATGCTAGAGAACTCTCACTCACTGATCAGTGGTTTAAAGGCTGGTTAAATAGAGACTGAAGCAGGTGGATCAGATGATCGGTAATGAGAACTGGGGGGAGCTAGGCAGGTGAATGAAATGAGTAATCAGACCAGACATCGGCCCCCAAATCATGAAAGAAATGGACTAACTGGATACAATTAAAAGACCAAGAGACAAACATAGATTATGAAGAGAAAGAGGCCAATGTGAAAAAGGACTAAAAAACTTCTAGAAGTTAAATACAAATGGAGGAATGATTACTGAAGAAGCGACCAAGAGGATTCTACAGCTAAACGAAACATGACTAAACACTCTAATAGCAAGAAGTAGAAGAACAACAGTGTAAAATCATCAGAGTAAGAGGTGAGATGGAAATACGGGAAGTAAATTGAAGAAAGTGCACCAAAGAAACCAGATAAAAAAAATAAAACAGGAACTATTGCTCAAATAGAGGACAATTCAGTTATGCATACACATGGAAAGAAAGAGCCAAAATATAAAATCATTATAATTATTTCACACCAAGACAATACCCTCCCTGTCTAGCAACATCTGAAAATGAAGACAAGATCTAACATGAACCCCACTAGCCACCAGTGCCATTAGTGTCAGGATGGGTTGAAAGTTGACAGATTTATAACTGATTCACATGAGAACACTGAATATCCAGAACCCTTAATTGTGAGATGAGTTGTTTGAGACAGAACTTCATGGATCAGTGGGGTGACTAGAAAGGATAAATGCAAACATTAATAGTATATTATAGTAAATAAGTAAATATAGTCTTTGGAAGATAGACCAGAGGTCCATGAGTACAATAAGGGGTTTGTGGAGGACAAACCTAAGATTGCAGACTCCTTGGTGAGTCTTTGAAGGATGATCAGGACATCAACAAGTCCAATGGTGAGTAGGAGAGTGACAAAGATACAGCTGGATGCTTTAAGATGGTTGGAGAGGAAGAGTCAGAAGTCTGCAGATCCATCAAGGAAAGACTGAAGGAGGAGAGTGAACCAAAGACCTCAGAGGCCTCAGAGCTCTTTCTGCTGCATCAATGATCCAAACTGCCTCTCAAAACAGAAACTTGACTAACATGAGACAAACCTAACATACACATCAAACGGCCAATTAATCATAGGGACCTTAATAAAATAACCCAGCTATATTTATGACACAAAAAATAAAACTGACATCTTCTGTTACCCCTTAACATCATCAATAATCTTGTTATGATATTTCTGACAGTGAACTACAGGTGCGTAAGGAGCAGCTTGACCCAAAGGCTCACTTTGAGCCAGAGATTTTATCAATAAATTCCCTCTCAAGGAGTCGGATGAATAATGAATCAAAGACAGATGTTGCTTTACATTTGCTCAGCAGACCTGGACTTCAAACAGCACAGACAAATCCCTGGATGACATGTTTTTGGACTGCTTTATTGATTGTGTGGTGTTCCGACCGCTCCCTCAGGCAGTGAAAATAAGCAGCAGGTCTGGAACGCTGGTGAAGAATGCAACTTCAGGCCAGAGGTTTGCTGCTTTTAGCTGTTTACTCTTCTTATTTTTGTAAACTGAACCATTCCCTTCAGTGATTCATTGCATCACGAGCACGACCTTTGCTGCTGTAAGTTTCCTTCCTCAGATGCAGAGTGAAGGTCACTGGGATCGTTTCTTTGACTACTCCCATCATTCCCTTCCTCTTCTGCTTCCCCTGCATCATACACTCTAAAAAAACATTAACAGCACAAAGGAAGATTTGTAAGCATAATCCTGACGTTGATAAAGGTCTTCATAGCATTTGCCCAGCTTTTTTTTATGCACATTTTCCTAAGAGTGCAGATAAATCATTTTAAATAAATGCTGGAGAGTTTTCCTTTGAAGGTTTACCATAACAAGATATATATCACTGATAAAAATATATTTTTCTGCATCAGTAAAAATGTCTGCAAGACAAAATAGACAGCTAAAAGAATAAAAAGGGCTCAGTAGCTTTGCTGTCAGCAAATGTTTAAAAGGAAGGGAAAAAAAGGTTAAACTACATCTAAAATTGTGCTCCAGTAAGCAATGTATGACTCAGCAAAAGTTCTCTGTAAATATCTTAGCTCGTTCAAATGTGTTTCTTAATCCTATTTTCAAAGTCTCAATATTTTTATAACTCTAAAGTAAAAAAAAAAAAAAAAAAAACACAGAGGGGATCAATGATGATTGCTATTTTTAAGTGTGTACCCCCTAATCTTGTCCCGTGTAATGAGAGACTCTGTTGACGACAGGAAAACATTCACAGAGAGCAACTGTATCCTGACCTGAAATGTTTCTGTCCTGGTGAGACTCTTTCATGATGACAGGACACAGGGGTAAAAAAAAAAAAAAGCCCTGCCTTCTGAACACAGTTAAAGGATGTGAGCAATGGTATGAAATGTTCAGTCAGGAAAAACGACCGTCTTTTCCCTTTTCCTGTTCCAGCTGATTCAGGATGTTTTAAATCGGCCATCCTTCAAGACCAAATGTACCACTGCTTTTAATGCGTCCATCATCATACTGATATTTAAAACTTCTCTGGTCTTTCCAGTCAGACTTTTTTTAAATGAATGTTATTCTTTTAAAAAGAGAAATAATATCAACGACAATGCATAGATGCCAAGCTCATGTGAAATTAAGACACTTTAACCCAACACGCCTTGCAACATAAATTAGGCCTAAGCAAACATTAGAAAGCCTGCAAAGGGTAAAAAAAAAGCTATTTCTAAGACAATGAAGCTCCAGTCATTATCCCCAAACTCCAGGAGAACATAGGTCGATCCTCTAGGAGGTCAAGAAGGTAGAGCAACATCTAAAGCACTGCAGGCATCACATACCTCAGAGTTAGACTGAGAAAAAATGACATTCATGGGAAAATTCAAGGAGCAAAATTACTGAAAGGGAAAAAAATTGTTATTTAATATCAATTGTAAGATGTATAATTACTTTTAAATGGGGTGGGTTATATAGAAATAGTTATGACAAGTTAATTATTTAGTTATAAAAACTAGAAATATAAATAGTTATAGATAGTGCAGATTGTAAATCAATTTTCCAAAAGGTTAAATTTTGGTTTTGACTGGTTGGAGAATAAATTCATATTTCTTTCTTTCTTTCTTTTTTTTTTTTTTTTTTTTTACAGTTCTACTTACTAAATCATGGGCTAAAGTGTTAAAGGTAATTTTAGAAGGTTGTGATGTTATTATATTTCTAAAGGAAACCCACAAGCTCAAGACCTGGAAATAAAACGTCCTGTAGAACAATGCTGAGGGAGGGTATCTCTTCGAGAGAGAAAATAGTAAACTAATTGTTTTCTGCGTTGTGAAAGGAAACATCTGCCGCTGCAGGCCATAACTCCCATCATGGTGTTCAGCTTACATGCTTCTAAATTACTGAGTGAATCTGTGGTCTTAAAAAGAGAAGAGAAAATTGGTGGATTGGAAATATTTAAGTTATCCATTATCAAACATATCTGTCTGCCAGATCATGAATTAACTGTGTATTTGATAGGTGATAATCTGAACATACACAGACCTGCTGTACTCCAGTGCCTTGGAAAATAGTTGAAAGATGTGTTTCACTTTACAGTCACAATGTCCAGACTATTTTATAGGAATATGAATTTTATGTGATATATTAACTGGTGAATAATTGTGTAGTAGCAGGAAAAGGATATATGCTTTTTTATTTCATCTTGAGTAAATACTTTGTAGAAGCATGTTTAGCCTGAAGTGCAGCTGCAGAAATGGTTAGGTGTATCTCAATCTGCTCAATCTGAGTCAGAATGCATAGAGAGCATCTGTGAACAACATTTTTCAAGTTTGTCTTTTACCATTCTTATACATGAATATACTTTGATCTTAACCACTCCATTGTTGCTCTGGCTCTATGTCTATGGTTTCTTAGCTCTAAGGTGGACTTTCAACTTTAGTTTTTTAGTTTTAGTTTAGTGCAGTCTTCCCATCAGCTCTAAAAAGCTTCCTTGTTCTGACAGAAAAACAGGCATTCCCACATCATAATGTTGCCACTGCCTTGTTTCCCCATGTGAATAGGGTTTTCAGGGTCCAAATATGGCATATTTTATTTCACCTTAAAATATTACTTCACTGACTGCAGGCAGTACTTCTGATGGCTTGGTTTCAACATGTTTTGTCTTCTGGATTCAGATAGTGTTTGGGTAGGATTAGGGTAGAGATTCATTCTATCTGTTCAGTTATAACTGTTCTTCTGCTGGATTAAAAAAAAGCTTAGACTGCACGCGGAAGGAGATAAAAGAGAAAACAATTTGAAAGAAAATGCCAAATGCTTAACTTTCCTGCTTTGTCCTCCAAATCACTCTTCAAATCCCTCTGTGCAAGGCGGCGCTGCACCAGATGACGTCGCTGTTTGTCTTTAATAAGATGTTACATGCCAACAGCCAACGATTCATAGAGTCGTAGTGGAAGTTATGTTTCTCATTTGATGTTCACAGCTTCACAGTCCAGGGATTATTATACTAAAGTCTATATAGATAAGAATGATTATAATTGATTATCATTAGAGCTTTTCTGGTGTTACTTGTTTTTAATGTTTAAGGTATTTTTTCTTTTTTAACTTGTGTCGGTCCCACCTCTTGGTTCCAATTATCTCAGGGGGCTGGGCAGACCTTCAGTCGCTCACCTCTGATTGGCTGAATGGGCTGCCATTCTCACGCTCGTCCTGTATCCTCCTGTTGGACAACCGAGTCAACAGCAGAAGTCAGAAAGTCAAATTTCTGTAAGGGGGGTCTTCTGGCTCAAATGTGGACTTTTCCGCCGTTTCTGCTCCCTGTTCCCACCATCCAGAGCTGGGGGGTGTAATTAAGACCGAGTTATAGTCCGCTGATTTCTAGTTAAAGTTTTTATGTGACTTAAAGGAGGTTAATTGGACTTGCGGACTTGTTGGCTCCTCTCTCCGGTTGTTTTGCGCTGCGTAAAAACGCAGCTCGTCTACGCGTCTTAATCCGCCAGCATGACCGCAGCGCATCTTTGGTTTTAAAACTGTCATGCGGGCAACATTACGGGGGTGACATCCCCTGCTGTGGCGACCCTCGGTGAATGCGCTTCCTGCGTCCTTCCTGTGGAATGGCCGGAGTCCAGGTGTCTGCAGCAGCGGGGAACCGATGCGGCCGCCCGGAGGAGCCAGCCGGGAAGTGACGGAGCGCATCAGACTGGGATGCAAGAGAGAGCCTGACCACAGAGGGACAATCTCCAGCTTCTTTTACCTGGACTCTGTACGGGCCCCCAGGAGCCATGGCCTCTCAGATGGTGTGCGGGCTCATCTTCAGGCTGCTGCTGCCTACTTGTCTCGCAGCTGGTGGGTTTTCTGTTTATTGCATTATACGTACCTAATATTGTTATTGTTTTTTATATAATGCTTGGTCAGATACCAGTAAAGACTCAGATTATGGTCAATCTAATTTTGACTGATTGATTAGCTTTAAATCAGGATACAAAACAACACATGCATTTAGTTTGTTTTGGACTTTTTGAAAAGCTTTTTAAAGAAATGGAAAAGAACATGGGTTTAGACTTAGAATTATTTTACACTTTATTAGTTAGAACTTCTTGGTGAAAGGAGGCATTTCCACAACATGATACCGCCATCACTATGTTTAGTATCTTGATTAGTTATGTGTTGTGTTCAATATCATAATCTGAAATAACTGCATTCATATATTTGGCTATATACAAGATCTAGTCTAATACACTAAACTACATCTCTATATGTCTGTCTGTCATACATTTCACATGGATGTCTCAAAAATGATACTTTGCTCCTAGTTTTCCTTTGTGTAAATTTGTGCTCCACACCACCGGATCAAAAGCTCCTTGGTTCAACAAGATCTTCTGTCAAAACAAAGTTCCAAGTTATACTAGTGAGCAGTATTTGCAGACATGTTGGGAGGCTTATTACCTTTCTAGTTTGCAACATTTCTGGATCTTTATGTCAGATGGATGCTTTTATAGTGCAATCTCAGTTGCAAAACCAGTAAGCTACTGTCCATAACTTTTCAGTCTAATGTTTCTATTAATTTGGACTTGTTTGTTACTTTTTTGTGGTAGATTTGGAAGTGCTGTGGATATAAAAACGAGACAGGTGCAGCTTTGAAAGGTCATATTTTATAGTGTGACTTATTTTTTGTTACCTGGTCTCTGACCCTTCACTCTATGCTCTATGCATGCTCCTTTCCTCTCACTTAACTCTTTGCTCTCATCTCTTCAGACCTTCTTTATGTGTTTTACCAATAAACCTTCGTAAAAGACATACATATATTCCCTCAGTAATAGATAAAGTTACTCCAGCTGTCCAACCATGATTAACTATTTACCACAAAAACACAATAAAACAGGTTTATTTTGAACATCCTGATATGTTCTAGTTCTTCTTAGTGCCTTCGTCCTTGGAGTAATACATATATTTAATTATATGTATTGTTTTTTTCCTTTCTCCTTTTAATCATATTCTATTTGTATGTTTAGTGTTTTTAAATCAAGCTCAAGTTATTCCCAAGGAAGGGTGCTCTGTAAATAAGGAATTGTTTACCCACGCTTGACTTGTGTACCACCCTACCTGTAGGTCTTTCTGTCATCTGCTCGTGATACCATGTAAATTAAACTCAATAACTGTAACTCCCACAGTTGACCAAATTAACATAAGTAATTGAAATACATGTCAGATTGGACTAAAAATGTTCTGTGTATTCTGATCAGATTTGGTAGAAACGGAATGAGTATTTAATGTGACTGAGTGGGGTGGCTTATGCTGACTGACCTGAGTGCTTATTTGTAACCGGTCATGTATATTTCCCTTGGTTGCTGATCACTCTGGTTAGCTGTTATCAGAATATACTGATTGGCATGTTTTTCAATCCGATCAGCTATTTTATTCCATTTACTTAGATCCATATAATATTACAATCTGATAACTTTCTTTTTAAATTCAAGTAGACTACAGTTCTAACACATCGTTACATTTTGTAGATGTAAAAATACATAAACTATATTGTTTTCATCAGTGCTGTTAAGGGTTTTTCAAAAACAGGGATGAATTCACTATTGGTAAAAATATCAGTAAATATTTAGCCAGTGATACACAATGTCTCTTTTAGTTGTTGGACAAATACTGTATGTTTCCTCCCAAGATACAATTCATATTTCAACAATGTGGACATTTGTTCTTGTTCTTAGTTTTTTCATGGTCTTAAAGATGTGCTTTTATCACCCCTTAATAGAGAGTATAATGAGCCTAAGCAGTAATTGTTTTTTAGTGAACTTTCTCTTGCTTTTGGTTGTGGTGTACAAACTGAGACTTCATGGGTAATTTAAATACAAATATTTTGACTGTCTAGTGCTGAAAAAATTAATCAGATTAATATTGATAAATTGATTATTAAAATAATCGTCAAATAATTTAGTAATCGATTAATAGTTAACAGGAGCGTAGAGACTCTAATACATGCCTTTAGCTGACAGAGCAACCAACTTAGAGCAGTAATTACAGGTGCTGGTCATAAAATTAGAATATCATGAAAAAGTAGATTGATTTCAGTAATTCCATTTAAAAAGTGAAACTTGTATATTATATTCATACATTACATACAAACTCATATATTTCAGATGTTTATTTTGTTTAATTTTGATGATTACAAATGACAACAAATGAAAATCTCAAATTCATCATATCAGAAAATTAGAATATTACTGAAGACCAATAAAAACAAAGGATTTATAGAAATGTTGGCCAACTGAAAAGTATGAACATGAAAAGTATGAGCATGTACAGCACTCAGTATTTAGTTGGGCCTCCTTTGGCCTGTATTACTGCAGCAATGCGGCGTGGCATGGAGTCGATCAGTCTTTGGCACTGCTCAGGTGTTATGATAGCCCAGGTTGCTCTAATAGTGGCTTTTAGCTCTTCTGAATTGTTGGGTCTGGTGTATTGCATCTTCTTCTTCACAATACCCCATAGATTTTCTATGGGGTTAAGGTCAGGAGAGTTTGCTGGCCAATTAAGAACAGGGATACCATGGTCCTTCAACCAGGTACTGGTAGCTTTGGCACTGTGTGCAGGTGCCAAGTCCTGTTGGAAAATGAAATCTGCATCTCCAAAAAGTTGGTCAGCTGCAGGAAGCATGAAGTGCTCTAAAACTTCCTGGTATGTGGCTGCGTTGACCCTGGACCTCAGAAAACACAATGGACCAACACCAGCAGATGACATGGCACCCCAAACCATCACTGACTGTGGAAACTTTACACTGGACTTCAAGCAACGTGGATGAAGTGCCTCTCTTCTTTTCCTCCAGACTCTGGGACCTTGATTTCCAAAGGAAATGCAAAATTTACTTTCATCAGAGAACATGACTTTGGACCACTCACCAGCAGTCCAGTCCTGTTTCTCTTTAGCCCAGGCAAGACGCTTCTGACGCTGTCTGTGGTTCAAGAGTGGCTTGACACAAGGAATGCGACAGCAGAAACCCATGTCTTTCATACGTCTGTGTGTGGTGGTTCTTGAAGCACTCACTCCAGCTGCAGTCCACTCTTTGTGAATCTCCCCCACATTTTTGAATGGGTTTTGTTTCACAATCCTCTCCAGGGTGCGGTTATCTCTCTTGCTTGTACACTTTTTTCGACCACATCTTTTCCTTCCCTTCGCCTCTCTATTAATGTGCTTGGACACTGAGCTCTGTGAACAGCCAGCCTCTTTAGCGATGACCTTTTGTGTCTTGCCCTCCTTGTGCAAGGTGTCGATGGTCGTCTTTTGGACAACTGTCAAGTCAGCAGTCTTCCCCATGATTGTGTAGCCTATAGAACTAGACTGAAAGACCATTTAAAGGCTTTTGCAGGTGGTTTGAGTTAATTAGCTGATTAGAGTGTGGCACCAGGGGCCATCAATTTTGAACCTTTTCACAATATTCTAATTTTCTGATATGATGAATTTGAGATTTTCATTTGTTGTCATTTGTAATCATCAAAATTAAACAAAATAAACATCTGAAATATATGAGTTTGTATGTAATGTATGAATATAATATACAAGTTTCACTTTTTAAATGGAATTACTGAAATCAATCTACTTTTTCATGATATTCTAATTTTATGACCAGCACCTGTATACCAAAATTGTAGAAAAAAATGTGTAAACATTTTGTATTTAAGATAAAAATCTTTTTCTTCTGTCAAGATGATTCATTCAGAGCTTGAAAAGTTTAAACAATCATTTCAGTCTGGAAATTTATGTTGCAGTAAGATTTTAAGAGCAGCACTGAGGAGCAGTTTTTGAGTTTGACCTCAGAGTGTTGGAAGTTCATCTCTCATAATTGCTACCAGCAAAAACAAACGGCATGTCCATAAAGAAATAAATAAATAAAAACAGAGGCTCATTTCCCAGCAACATTCTTCACCTGGATCTGTGCTCTGACTGGATGCTATAAAACACTTCTTCCATCTCAGCATAGGTTTATACAGAATGCTTTTTGAGAAAGAACTCAGCCAGAAACATCTTATTTAAAGCTTAAATCCTTCTGTCTTGTTTTCTTAAAATAGATTTTGTTGCAGAAAATTAATTACAGCTGTCAGATGCTACACAAGTAGCTTGTCCTATTTTCTCAACCGTTGTAGTAATTTTTGTTATTTGTCTCAGTGGTTTTGTTGGTTAGCATCATGTTGCTTTTGTTAGTAATTATGCAGCTGACAGTGTTTCTGTCAGTAATTAGTATTTACAGCACACTGACAGTGTTTTACTGCTGTTTCACATTCCCCTAATTTACTGTGCAGGGGTCTGCTCTCTCATTATCTAATAAGTTTGTTACTGTTCAAGCTGCTGTGATTTTTTAAAGCGCTCTGTCTGAATCATCCCTTTGCTATGCAGATGTGGAGAATGATTCATCCTGGTTGTTTTTTGTTGGTTTTTTCTGTGTTGCAGTGACTCAAACTAGGATATAAAGTATAGATAGAGAAATGCTAATTTGTTGGGAAAGATGTGCAGTCCACCCCAGCAATTTTCTAGAAGAATTGAAAGATATATTGCTTTTAGTCTGAAATTTTAAATGTATTTTTAAAAGTTGTCTTTCGATCCCTAAAATTTCGGCAAAGTTCCTGATGGTCGGTGTTTTTGTCATGGGTAATTTTAACGTGACCTACTATTTTAAAATATCCAGTTTTTAGTAAATCCTTCAGGCTTAATTAAAGGCAAGGACTTGCCAACCTTTAATAAACATTTAGAGGATGACCAAGGGTGCTACGTTTTTGAATTGTAGGTCTGGGACTGAGACAGGCATGAAAGAATGTTGATCTTGTCTCTGTGGCATTGAGCCCAATATGACTCGTTTTTAGCTTAGTTGTAAAGACCATATTTTATCTCTTCTCATTTTATGTCATAGAGACACACACCATGGGCTCTTCACTTGGTTTATGGGCTCTTTGGAAGAGGCATTAAAGTCTCCACCGTACTTTACAGTGAAATTGCAGTTAGTGTTTCACCGATACAAATACCAGTATTGGACAGGGCCCTGATCCAGCACTAAAATGGTGGTATCGGTATCTTAGAGTACCAACAAATAGGGCACCAATACCATTTTGAGAGCCAAACTAAATTCAACTGTTATCACTCATTCCAGGTAGGCAATAAAAAGTTCTACTGGATTCACTTTGTGTTAGTCTTTTTCCTGCTTCACAAAGGTAGGCAGCAGCTTCACAAGCCATAATGGCGATTATTTTACATCCAGAGTAGTATGCAGTTCTTCATATATACACACACACACATCAATTTCAAACGGATGGTATCTGTATGGTATTGGTGTCAGCCAATACTGCACAGCCAGGTATCGGGTCCAAAAAATGACATCAGCGCAGCACTAATTGCAGTGCGGATATTACCATTTCTTTTGGTATTACACCAGATTCACTTGGAGAGTATGTTGCTGAAAAGCTGAAAGCGTAAGGTATAGCTGCACAATAAAGAGAGAATATATTATCATAACAGCTTGTTCGAATGACATACTGGAAAATAAGAGGAAATTGTGATTAATGGTTGCCTCCATAATTGCATTTATGCTTTACAGCTGTGTTCTGTCAATCAAGTGGAAGCCCTTCACGTATTTGGCCGGTTGAATAAATCTTTTTACATTAAATGCCCACCCTGCTCATAGATGAAGGTTGATCACCAGGAGAAATGAGAAAAATGCTAGTGAGGAAGAGCGTATAATTAGAAAACAGCACCTCTTTTAATTTGGAGGTATTTTGGTTTCAAGAGAAAGGAGGTTTTACAAACACAGCTAGTTTGGAAGTAGTAACCCAGCGAGGAAACAGGACTAATCTCAGCTGCCACCTTAAATACAACCATAAAGACCTATGCAAAGAGTTCCAAAAGACTATCGCTAGCAAAACCAAATGACTCAAACATACAGTACGCATACTGTGAGCCATGGGGACTCCGTGCTCAGTAAGCATACTTATTTACTACATTTCTTTGGACATATTCCTGAATTTACCACACTTTTTCTTAGTCAGATAAAGCAGAATGGGTGGTAGGAATTAAAATGATCTATAGAAGTGTCTAGCAGTGTTTTTACTCCAGTAGGTGCCCAATGCACAGCAGTCAGTCTTAACTTTCTGAGTGTGTGGACATGTCTCCACCAACTTGGCATGCAGGGGACAGTACCCACCAATAATTTCCACTTTTTTCCCCCTTTCCGCTGATTTACTTTAGCCAGCAGTAACTGGGGAGGGGTGCAGCTGTCTGTGTTCAGAGAGTTTTCAGTCGCTTCCACTGCTCTCGAGTCCCACCTCTTGAATTATAATGGGATCTGTCGCTTTGGGACATAATATTATTTGGGGTCGCTATTCACTGCATACAGAGTAGCTACAAGGAGGAGGACAGACACAGCAGCACTCAGTGAATATTAACTGGCAGCTACATTGATTGATGTTTCAGTAAAAGTTAGGAGACTAGTTGGTATAATAATTATAGATGAAAAATCTGTTCGTTACACTCTGTTGCCCTTTTCTGCCAAAAACTGTCAACAGAGTGTAAAAGTTAGGACCATTACTCAGAGTTACAGATTAAAATAAACACATATCTGTTGTTTTATTATTGAGCAGAGAATTATACTGCAGAGCTTCTAGATATCTGGAAAATTAGTTTCTTTGGCATCATTATATTGGTAGACAGGTTCATAAATCCTGTTTTAAGCAGAGCAGAGAGAGCATATATTGATGTTGGCATCGGATATCGGCTGTTATTCGTCATTTTTTATACATTAATGTATGCACTAATAATGCACTAAAGACAGACATCTGTCTATAACTATAAATATCAGTGTACTGTGGTTCTCTTGTGTTCTCAACAATAGAAAAGCATTCAATAAATATATGTTTGGATTATTTTTGGAAAATATAAACCCTATTGAAAGCGTTCGGCTTGAGTAGCTATAGGTCCATCAGCCACTATCCTCAGAGCGTCCCCACCAACTTATATCACAAAGTTACACCCTTGGTGCAGCGTACCGCTAATGCCGCCCATCCTCATGTTTGCCTGCTTGGAGCAGCCTTGCTATATCAGTCACATATAAAACATTTCAATCGTAAGACTACTTCTGTCCATGGTGTACCCCGCCCTTTGCACATAGAATGCCCCACTGCAATCCTGACAAATTAAGCTGGAGAAGATGGATGTATAGATGGATTTGGTTAAAAAAGAAAAAAATCAAGATTTTATTTTTTAACAAAATCAACCTCTACTTATTTATTTATATCAAGCACTGTTATCTCACATTGCAGGTTTCCCTAATATCCTGCAGCTCTATGGTAGAGCTTTTGAAATCACATGTGTATGTTTTGGATAGTAGTACTTCATCCAAACTCCTGTTTGACATGTAGATAATGGGTAATAGTAGCTATGGAGACATGTTTATTTCACCATTTGTAGATTTTTTTGATAGTGTGAGTTTTCTAGAGGTTTAATTTCCTTCACCATCTTCTTCACTGTGTATAAGGAAAGTGGGTTCAGCAGAGTAGCTAAAAGGTATGTGGCTGCTACCCCATTCAAGAGCCCCGCCACCTTCACTCTTGTTTTGGTCTCGAAACAATTTGTTTTAGTGCTATTATGTTCAATCCTAATTCTGCTTTTGAATCAATACAATGTGTAGTCATAAGGTGTCAAATTGGTTTGGATATATAATCAAACTTACTGGAAATGGAGTAGCACCTTCATCCTGAAAGGTTTTGGGCCATGCTTTGTAGAGAAGTGTTAAGAGTTCATTGGACATATATATTTATTGTAAAACAATGTTTTTCCTCTAAATGTTTACTACTGCATTCATTTTATTGCAATTAGTTTTTCTCTTTTGTTAGGTTTATTTGATCAGTAAGAAGGAATATTTGTTTTCTTTAATCAGATCACCTTAATTACTATTGCCTTGCTCCATTCTGGTGCAAAGCGTGTGTTATAAATTGCTGTTTTAAAAATGTTGACATATCAATGGCAAAAAGGTTTGTCAAAGCTCTGATCAGTAAAATGATAAAGCAGTAATATAAAAAGGATGCTTTATTGCTCAAAGTGATCTTCAAGGATTCCATAAATTAAACCAACGAAACTATTTTTTAGCATATGATTTGCAATATGATTTTTTTTAAACTAAATTTGTGTCACTTAAAGGTTGAGTTAGAAAACATTTTTTTTAAAGCTTTTTACAAATCTTTTCCATGCATGCCAACAGATGTGTCTATCTCTGTTGCAATGCCAGCTTCTTGGTTGCAGATTGCACAACTTAAATGCAGTTTACTTACCGCTGTAATCCTGTGGTAGGCCACAAGTGAAAAATGATTAGCGGCAAACTGCCACTGAGGTTCCAGCTTGGTGTCTGGGCACCACCGCTGGGGTACTTTTAAAGCTAACAGCATGCTTTCTATAGATAAGACCCACTCAGAGAACTGTAATGCATCGCTTGACAGGCGGACGTGCCGTTTATTTCCAAAAGCAATTGTGGGTCCATGCGTTGTCTCCATTAATTCGTGGAAAGTCGTTTTAACAGTATGAATTAATAATGCGGTTGTGAGGAAGAGAAGAATTGCCTTTCCCTTTTATCGTAAACATACCTTTAATATTTTATGTATTTTTTTTCTTTTCGATGCCAATGAGCTCCGGTCATGCTATGCTGCTGTACAGGAGGATAGAAATGTCAGAAGGAAAGAAGAGAAAATGTACAAAAACATTCAGGCAGTTTCTTTCATCAGTATTGTCCGGTTAGGATTGACATCTTGGAAGTGATATTAGGTTGGAAGTGAAAGTTTTTGCGAAGTATAATGCTGCTGTATATAACTGCTGTAGTTTTGACCTGGCTTCCAATGACTATATCACCCTCTATATATATGTTCATGTGTGCAGTGCATGTTGCAAACTATTGCTTTTCATCTGCTAGAGACAGAGCTGTCTGCTGACGTTACAGAGTCGGTGTTTCGTGTTGACCATCTGACAGCACCTCTATTGAGACGCACACAACTGCTGTGCTGTTGTGTACACAATCCCCTCAGCCAACACACACTCTGTGTAACAATTACAGTTTTGCTGATCAAACAGGCCGCTGTTTATGTGTTTACCGGCAGAGTTTGTGAGTGCAAACGTAATTATGAACGTTTCCTTCCCCAACCGTCTCATCTGAGGCTGAACCTGTCTTGAGCATGCAAAACTTCAGCACAGGAGATAAACAGAATGGTAAAAGTGATGATAAAGCCTGTCAGTGGGCTGTCTCTGTGCAAGGTCAGCCTGAAAATCAGAGACCAAGTTGTTTTTACAAGACGGAAGAAAAGGGATGTTTTAAAAGAAAGAGTTTGTCTTAAGATCTTCTAAAAACATATTTTACTAAAGTAAAAGGAAGACCTCAGATTTGCTGAGATGTTTTGATATAAGATTTTCTTCATGAGACTACTGATGTTTCGATTTACAGAAAATTTGCTAAATAATTGATGTTTTTCTGGTTTTCAGAGTTTAAGTTTTCATTTAGGGGTATTTTTGGTTGTTTGAATAAAAGTAAAAACTTAATTTTGCTGTTAATTCTGAACCTTGCATGTTGACATTTTGATGTAATAATTAAAATGTGAAAACAGTTAAAATGCTATAACATTCCTTCCTTCATTTCACCCTTCTTTTCTTCATTGTAAGCCTCCTATTGTCACTCCTTCCTATGTTTGTCTGTCATATCTCCCTTATGTCCTCATCCCCGTTTTCCTTTTTGGTATATTATTTGTTTCTTCCCCATTGCATTCAATACCTTCTGTTGTTCTTCCTTCTGTTCTTGTTGTACATAATTTCCTAAATCTCTAATTCTTCTGTCCTCTCAGTTTGTCCTACATCCCTTCTTTCTGTTCTCTTCCTCCCTCCTGGTGTTTTACCTCCATTCCTTCCTTGTGTGTTTTTCTACTTTATTTCCTCCCAGGTAAGCTACCCCCCTACCTTCCTATCACATGTCCTCCAATATTTATCTCCTAGGGTCTTCCTTTTCTGTTTCTTAGATTTCTTGTGTCTTTATTGTCTGCTTTCTTTTTTTCCCTTCCTTCCTTCCTTCCTTCCTTCCTTCCTTCCTTCCTTCCTTCCTTCCTTCCTTCCTTCCTTCCTTCCTTCCTTCCTTCCTTCCTTCCTTCCTTCCTTCCTTCCTTCCTTCCTTCCTTCCTTCCTTCCTAAAGCCCTTCCTTGTGTTTTGCCTTCCTTCCTGAACAGATGTGTATTGGTTGCTTAAAATCAAGACAAAATGAAACAGCTTGGTCTTCCTATGTTGAAAAAATCTCCACACATTTTGAATAAAAAAGATTTGCATATTGAGCTCAAAATATGAGCTGTTTTATTTTTCCCGAGATCTTTGGTTTCTTTGACCTGAACCTTTATAGCTTGCATCAAAGAAGTTCTAGTTTTGGATTGGATCAAATACTTTGAACTTAACTTTAAAGAAAGTCAGTGTTAGGTTTTATGCGGCGATGAAACGTGGAATGCTCTTTATTACTTTTAAATTCCTGCGTTATCTCTCGGTACTTGGTTTGGGCTGACACCAGATCAACTTATTTTCCAGCCTAACGGTTTTTATTTATCTGTGTCGGCTTCATCTTTAAGAGTCTGACTGTAAATGTGTTGCATTTTTATGTGTTTACCTTTACCTCGACAGGATAAAAGCCTGATTCAGCTTTGAAAGGGGATTTCGGTTGATATGTGATATCTGAAAACAACTGCAGTTTATTTTCATTCTTAGTGTAAAAATCCTCAGATGGTGAGTCATACAGTGGACAGCGAAATGGGCAGAAAAGCTGCGGTCAAGCCTGTGCAGCTGGAGCAGAGGCTTTAAATATACTCGTATCATCAGTAACAACAAACAATAGGGATGCAAGCATCTTTAAATGTGTAACAATTAGCAGGTAGGTAGTGAAGACATTAGTAACTAAAATGTTAGGTTTAATGCCACATTTGTTAAAGATGTAGTGGGTGGAGGACTGAAGCATGTTAGACAAAGAAAAAAAATGACTCATTCCCTCCTCCAGCATTCCAGCCCAGAAATCTCAACTTCTTGCCTCTGAAAAAGAAACAAAAGAAATTTGATAAACACTAATCATTAAGTGGTTTCTCTGTTTGGCATATCAAGCATTCTTGAACAACTCTAAAATTAATCCTAGAGATAATCTGCAGATGGTTGCGAGTTGCAAAAACATTGCAGCCCCTCTGCCATTTATCAAACTTTTGTTAGCTTTCCGGCGAGCTGTATCTCAGCATGGAGGAAAGCAGGAGGTGCACTTACTTCAGTACCAAGGGAAAAGCAAGGGAGCCAAGTCAAATGTCAATGAATGGGTCCATTGACTGCTCAGGGATAAATAAAAGCACCATTTTCAGCAGTTAAGTGTAATTTTTCAGTAGTTCAGCTGCTGAATTCTGTGACTTAAATGATAACTCGTACGGCCGACGTGGTTGTAAACTCTGAGCTTGTTGATATAACTGCAAAGACAAATTTTAGGAGGTCAGACTGAGCGTCCACATGCTACACAGAGTCACAGTGTACTCCAATCCTGGACTCCTGACCTAGAAATGTTCAAAGACTTGTTGCTGTTTATGCCATATTTTCTGTTTACTTTTTGGTTTTAGCTGTAATTGAAACCATGAACCTTGAGGTATTCAGGGGGGGAAAAAACATGTCAATATATTGGTACAGTGGTACATTTTGCAAGTGTTAATTGACTCTCAATGAGTAGAAGATGTGAGCTGTTTAACTGGTAAAAACCTGCAGTCAGCACAGATGGTAGCCAGACTCAGGAAATGAGGTGGACCGAAGATCAATACATCAATTAATGCTTTTTGGAAGTCATTTTTGCACTTAACTGTTTTAACTTTTAACATAAAGACTTGAAGATATTCTTTATGGCTCTGGATGGGGCTTTATGAATGCTAAAAACGTGAAGGGGTCTCATTAAGGAATGAATACTAATAAAATGTAGTGCCAAGTTGCAACATTTGGTTTTGTGCACGAGTTGCAGATTATTTATTTCTAAAAGTTAGTGCAGCTGTGTGTACCATCTTAGAAAACATTTAAGCCACCAAGGTCTTATGATGACCAGGTATGAAAATAATTTTCTGGTAGTACTCTCCTACTGTATACATTGGAGACATACCTTTTTATAAATAGGAACAGCATTTTTAAATAATCTCAGAATTTTAAACATTAAAGCTTTGCCCTTGGTTAAGATTGTTATGTTAGTTGACAAAGAACTTTATTAAAATATCCAGACTTCATTTAACTGCCCATGGAAATTATTCTTGGCAACACGGACATGGCACACTGCCTACTGCAGGGTATTGATAGAGTTTTCTCTTTGTACATTAAAGTGGATTTTTCCAAGTTCCCATTCAGAATTACAAAGGAAAGCAAGCCAACTAAAGTTTGTAATCTGACTCGAAATGTCAAACCCACGGACTCAAAGCAAGTTTGGTGTTCAATATGGCTTCTGGACACATAGAATGTATTGATTAGTACCAACCCCAACTAATAAATCACACTTTTGATGTTTTGCATCTCATTGAACCGGTGGAATGGATGGTGTAAAGAGGTTGGTTTTATGTATAAAGAGAGGTATTTGATTGTATAAAGTAAACAATACATACAAAAATTGCCATCAGAACACTCGACTCCTGTGTGACTTCATTTTTTGGGTACAGGCTAGGGTGACCACATCTCAAAAAACAATGTGGGACAACCAGGATGAGGGCAAATGTGGGACAGACGTGGCTTTTTAGCTGTGCATTTCTTTTGGGACTCACATTTATACAGTTGCTTGACATTGTCTCAGTTTTGGCAACATTCACAGAAAGCTCTCTGAGAATCACCTTTCACTGACCTCCTCTGGTTATGCTTCATTCTTTTTAGTCATAGCTTCTATAATATTTTGTATTAAAATCGTTTACCTGTTCAGGTTCTAGGGCACTGTGCTCAGCTTGGTCATTACGTGGGACACTGGCGTAGCTCTCTGACAACAACGGCAGCTCTGCTTTTTTCTGATGTTAATATATTTGGCTTTTCTCTATGATTTGACCCAGTCAAATGCAAGACATTTCTGTGTTTTTTCTTTCCTAGACAGAGCCACCTATGGAGCTAGCTGACTAGTTTTTCTAGCATATAAAGTATTTCTGAGTCAGTGCTTCTATGTTCCTTTTGTGTGTTAGCTTCTGAGTTCTTGGACTTCCAGTCAGCCTCAGCAGAAGGCCCCATCCTGGCTCTGTTAAAGGTTGAAGGAAAACTCCCTCTCCTCTGTCACTGCATGGTGCTCACAGTGTTGTGCATGAACGCGTTCAATGAACAGCTTTCACCGAATAAGTTAATATTGTTAGTGAACGGAACGGATCAGTTTTGAAGTAATTACCATAAATGAGAATGACTTTCACTCTGAGAATAATGAGCCACACACACATTTCACTTTAGCGTTCATTGATTTCATTTTTCATTGGATGTCAGACAGCAAAAAAAAAACCCTCATGTTTTTGTGCAAACTGTGCCCACCGGGACCTGATAAAACAAGTCCGTATGGCAGCCACGACCACTTTAAACTTAGAATGACACATCAACTTAAAGCATTCAAGCTATCTTGGGAAATATGTACTGCTGAATGAGGAACGTAAGAAATCTTTCCTGATATAGATCTTTCCAGCAGAACCTGAATCTACCTGTATGTTTCTGTAGTTCTGTGTAATTAGGCTAAATAAAGGCTTCACTGCACATCCAGTATACCTGGACTGCATCAAGTATTTTCCATTTCTTTCTATATATTATGATCACACATTTAAAGGCTGAAATATGAGGTTCTATTGTGTAGGATAGTGGCTTAATTTACCAAATGAACTTGAACTACTTTATTTATTGGGTTTTGAACGTAGTTCATTTTTGAAAAAGTGAACTATGAATGTGAGCTATTTCATTTTCAGCTGAGTGAGCTGAACTTTGAGCTCCTTCTTTTTAACTATGATGTGGCACAACATTCGATGCTCAGTGTGAGGGATTGCTGTAGAGTCAACAGTACAATACAAGTGAATGTTTATGTTCGTTATATGCTCATCCAGGAGGGGCTAATCCTGAAAAGTCAATGATTCAATATAATGAGCTGGTTTTCCTTAGATGGGAAGCTTTTTTTCAATCTGACATTATGATTTTATTGAATTATCTCTGTAAAGTGCCTTGAAATGACTTGTGAATTGGCGCTATATAAATAAACTGAATTCAACTTAAACATGCAATGCACAGCAATCCCAGTAATAGTAGTTTTTTAGCGGTCAAATGAGACAGAACATTTCAGACACCATCTTCACCAGAGACAGAGGGAATTGGGAATTTTTAATTATTTTTCACTTTAAAACGAATGTTTTCTCCTTCAGCTTTAAGATCATGTGACTGACTAAAAATTGTGTTGTCTGTCACTAGAGAAACAGTATTTCAACACAAGCAGGACTTCAACTGTAGTACAATGTCTGGAACTTTTATACACAGAGGTCTATTTATACAATCCGACAGCAAAATAAAACGTTTATCAGGTGTTTGTAGTCTTTGAGGCAGAGATCTGTAAGTTGGATTTAAAGTTGTCCTTGAGAACTGTTTTTAGAGACCGTTCCATTACGGGGCAGGTAGAAAAAAACAACAGTTTGTGTTTGTTTGTTTATAGTTGTTAAAAAAGGAGAAAAAAGGAAGTTGAAATAGCACTTACTGTATTTTATTTCAAAGTAGTTAGGTTATTGTCTCTGTGGTGATCACTAACATTGACCTGAAGGCAGAAGTCTGAATAGTATATATCCAGTGAATGGGGGATTAGGAGAGATGTTGCTTACTCTTTACCTGACCAGATACAGGTCCTGGTTGAAGGGAAGGTCAGTCCTGCTGCTGACCATCAGGGAGCTGATCATCCACTTTCAGATTGAGGCTGGCACTGTGAGTTTTGTGAGCTTCAGATGGAGAAAAACTGTGATAATGATAATGATGTTGCCTTCATGTAGTATCGTAGTTTTGGTAAATACCCAAAGCCAACATGAAAATTGCACACGAACACCCACTGATGTTATAATTTCCTCTGGAAAGCGGGGAAAATGTTATGATACCCTAGTTGCCGAGATAAGGTAAACTTTGACCTTTCAGCATGGCAGAGCAGAGAAATGGTTTTGTTTAATGAAAACTGCATCATTTAACTTTTTCTCTATAGTTTTGTTTGTAGTCCACACAATGTTGTGACATACATTTCTTTTTACATCATAGCCTTTTAAGCTTGTGTTGTTTTTTAAAATAAACGTTTATTTTTTGGCTTGTTCAAATGGAGATGACCTTTACAGGAGATGACCCTGTAAGTTCATTAACTAAGTGGCAGATTAAGATAATCTGTATATCCACCATATTCCTCTTCTCTGCCACTACAAAAGCACTTGAACGCATTGTGTTAGTAATTTCCACTTTACAAATGGAAAGGATCATCTTTACCAGACCAGATGAAGGCAGCATTTGGCTGAGCTGGAGTTAACAAACACACTTGACCCTGTGTTATATAGGCCCAAGATGACTGCATTTTCTGCTGCTCTGTTTGCCTAGTAAAACAAACACAATTTCCAGGAGCATCTCCCTGGCAAAGAGTCTCATAGTTTTATCACGGGTAACTTTTTTCATCAAGTCTTACTAGGCACATGACATTTTGTTTCTAACCTGCTATGAACTTTGCAAATTTCTGTTGAGGCATTTAACAAAGTGTAATGTTTCTGTACCAAAATCCCATCTCTTTTAGCATTTTCTCAGTTTCCTCAGAAAAATTCCTCTTTCTACCCATTCATCTTCAAGTTAATTTCTGCTTTTTTTTTTTAGATTTTAGACACATTGCTTTAAGTGTTTTATCTAATTACTTTGAGGTATTTGAGGTCTTCATTGCTCCATCAAAATGCTTCCTTTTTACGACTTTGATTATGGTCCCCACAACGTGCTGTTTTTCCAAGAAATGGGCCCCATGATGTGTAATATTCAAGAAAATATACACACAAAAACTAAAAAGGATTGCTATATTTTTTTTACAAAGCCAGAATATTTAGCAGTAAATAATGTGGTTTGGTTCTTTTCTCCTTCCTAATTATTCTCCAGTAGGTATGTGGTGGAGGATGTACTGAAATGCCTATAAAGGATATTGCCTTTTCATATCTAAACATTAATCGAAAACTAACTAAATGCTGACAATTTATTAGAAACTTTAATTTCTATTTGAAATGTAATCTTTGAAGTTCAACCTCAAAAAATTGTTTTGCATTTGAGGTCTAGTGTCTAGCAGTTTGAGTGCAAGAGAGCAATTAGGTCAATATTTAGTAAAAAGACCAAATAAAACATTGTTTTTAGAGATTAAGCTGTAGGCCTATAGTAAAAGAAAAGTTATTTGTTAATTTGTATGCAAATTTACTAGATCACCAGTTTAGTGTTTTTTATCGTATCAAAAATATCCCCATGTTTCGGTGTTCTTTTCATGGTAATCCTGCTTTAAAAAAGCATTTTATGCCTCAAGAGGTGGTTTTGAATTTACACTGAAGTGTCATTGTTTGACTGTACATTGCTTGATTTGACCCCTCACAACCAACTGCAGATACACAAAAATTTGTGACCAAATGAGAGTGATTTGTGCATGTTCAGAAGGTAGATTCAAGGGTTTAAGTTAAAGTAAAAAGTAAAACTAGATAAATTGCTAAAAAAGATTAAATTGTAAATATGATTTTTTAAATTGGTCTCAGCCTTTCTTTCAAACCCATACTATTTTTTTTACAATAAAAAAAAATCAGTGTTTTTTTTCAAACTGTCAAAGATTAGCCTGGGAAGCTGGATTTATAATGTGTAGCGCTCAGGTTTATTTCTGCACATTATTCATCTGAAACTGCTTCGATCGAATGTGTTCAGGGAAACAAGGAACATTCACTAGAAGCATCTGAGCTGATTGGGGGAAACGCTGAGCAGAAGATTTAGTGTCCACCTACTAAAGTTGGGTTTTAGCCAATCATGGTAACAAATAAAATGGCAGCAGACACCATTAAATACCTCAAGTTATACTTTTACATTCTTGCTGTTCCTTTTTTCGAAGATAAAAATGATGGTATCTGAGAAAACAGATGTGATCAGCATCTACGCATATGTGTTCCTGTGCTGCCATATTGATTTTGGTTGGGCTGTGTCTGTCTCACGCAGCTGAAGTGGAAGAAGTACAAGATAAATTAACTAGTGTGTGTTTGCAACTCAAAAATCCTGCAAGAATTTAGTTTGCGGTACAGGCAAAGTTATCAAACATATCTTCACAAAATGTTCCTCTTAAAACACCCACATATAAATGTGCAGCATGAGATATATCACCACGCAAAACAATTTACATCATATCTAGATAGTTGCAAATGTTAATTATTCCAATTTTAGACAAATAATAATTTCATCCACAGTTCTTTTTTTCAGACTTACAAAATATCTTTGTATTGATTATGACTTATTGAGCTCAGGTTACCTTTACTCTCTTGCATGTACACACAATGTTCCTTACCTGTCAGCTCCTAACAGGAGCACAAACACATTCATGTAGCAGTGCACTTAAATGCACACATATCATTTTAACTGTCATATATTTTATTGCCCTCATTACTTATTTGGGCCATTTTCGAAAATAATATGACGCTTAGCTATAAAACACGATCCTGCACTTTTTTGTAGATCTTAAAAATGACAAAAAGTAATAAATGCAGTCTTGTGCTATGTAAATCTCCACGCAGGGTCTAATAACATACTAAGGATGGTGATGTATTTTATTTTTTTTTTCTTTTGGAAAAACATAAGTCCAAGGCATTTTAATGAGAAACTAATTGATGCTTCAGTCTAATCAGTTTGTTGAATTTATGTGATTTATCTCAATATTTTCCACTTTCAAACATTTGTTTCTTGATTTTTCGGTAAATATTTTTTACTTAAAACATTTATTTCACAAATTCTAACAAAAATACTAAGGTTTAATTCTTATGAATCAGTTTAAGGTTTAGGGCCGGATTTATCAAAGGTTTGCGTGTATTAAAACGTGAGCTATTTCACTGCGCACGCTAAAAAATGTACAAACTGATCTATCAACAGCGTGCTAAAAGCATTTGATCTTTAAAACGTGCTAAATAGCGCCTGTGATCCATTTAGTACTTTTTCTGCAATGAATATGCAATATGGGGCGTTTACACGCTAAAGTGCGTCTTGTGGGAGGAGAACATGTAAATATATTAATTTAGCACTCGCAAAGTGATTTATCAAACTTGAACGCAATTTTGCTAACGGTATCTGACTCTATATTTAACACGTTTCAAAAGAAGGTGCAAATGGTCTGTATGCGTAATTGCGCACACATGGCAGCGGTTATTGTCGCAAGAAGGAGACATGGAAATGAAGCAAGGAGACGCAGAGAACGCATTTTTTCACTCCGTGTGAATATTTTTGGAATGAACGAGGAAACGATCATCAAAACATATCGTTTATCCAGCATTGCCATTTTGGAGCTGTTGGGGGAACTCCGAATGGATTTGGAGCCAGCCACAAGGAGGACCCACGCAATACCAGATACCACAAAACTCCTTGCAACATTGCACTTTTTTGCATCTGGGTCATTCCAGCGTACGGTTGCAGCGTGAGCTGGGATCTCCTAATCTCGTTTTTTCAGAAGTGCTGTCCGACGGGGTCGGGGTTCTCCCCCTGCGCCTGTGGAGCAACGTGCCAAATGCTGCGGGGATCCCATCCACAGTCACAGGCCAATACAAAACACCTGTTTTTTTTTTTTTTGTTTTTTTTTACTGCAGCACATACCACCTTAGGGAATAAAGGTTGCCAATTTATAAATAAATAAATAAATATATATATATATATATATATATATATATATATATATATATATATATATATATATATATATATATATATATATATATATATATATACTTATTTATTTATTTTTGTTGGGGGTCACTGTAAGATTTAAATTTCTTAATGCACTAGTTTGTACAGACTACAAACTACTTTGCCGCAAACCACAAAACGCGCAAAACCATCATTTAAATAGGGCGTCTCCAACAGTTTTGCACCTTCCACCAGTTACGCAATCGCTCTTGTTAAATCACCCGCAAACCATGGTTCAGCCCCTCGCGCAAAATTCCACTTTGCGAGCGCAAATTACTGCACGCAAAATTGGATCTTGATAAATCCGGCCCATGTCACAAGTTTAAGGTGAGAAAAAGCTACTGTTTGAGAGCAGAAAGATTTACTGGTTCTGTTTTGAGTTTGCAAAACATCCTTTTTTCTGCCACTATTTCTTTAAGTGATTCTTCCTGCAGTCCAAACACATGGATGTTAGTTTCACTTGGTCTAAACTCCCTTAGTAGTGTTTGTGTATGTTTTTGCGTTTTTCCAATGCTGCACTGCAGTCCACTTACAACCCAGAACCAAACCAGCTGGATACAGAAATTAAAGGTCACACATTTTAAATTCTGAGTAACTGCAATTATAACCTGTAGAAATCTGGTTATTCATTAGTTTATATATAAAAGGAAATATTAACTTCATTTCAGGTACTATAAGGGTTGTGTTTTTTTTGTGACTGTTATTAATGACAGATATTAGCCACAAATCAGTATTTATAAATATTTATGAGTATATCTTGACAGTTTTTTGTTGTAAATCATATATATCAAGCAATATGAACGCAAGCACAACAACAGTAGAAAGAAATTGTCTTGGTAGATGTAATGTTTGATTGGCTAGATCAGCTTTTGTTTAATTCTAGAGGGCCTGATCATAACGTGAAAACCTCTGACAAACAAGAGAACTAGCCTGACACAGTCTTGTGCTAAAAAGGTTTGTAAAGATGAGAGTTTGTGAAGATTATCCTGAATGCAGGTAGGCAGACTGGTAGCAAGCCTGAGCAGGCAGGTGAAGACTGCCTAAGCTTGGTGAAAACCTGAACAGGCTGATTGCAGACTTAGGAACCTAGATGGTGACTGACAGGCTGGAAGCAGGCTTTGAGCAGATTGGAGACAGGCAGAATCAATTCAGAACATGAGGGCAGACTGGGCACAGGAAGGCTAGCTGTACACACTGACACTAGAGCCATTGTCATACGGGAAAGGAGGAGACAGTCTGTCAAAGACTGGAAGAGAGAGGCAGGTATTAATAAACATGAGAGGCGGGTGCTTCTGCTCACTCTAATTACAGACTGGAGCAGAGAATGGAACAGAAAAAAATCTCCTTAAAAAAAAAAAAAAGCACCTGAAAACAATTATTATATAAGAAGAAAGAACACTCTGATTTTCTATTTTATTTATATAGCAACATTTCACAACACAAGTCATCTCAAGGCACTTTAAAGAGACAATTCAACCAGATCATACAGTCAAACTGATTTAAAGTTTTCTATCTAAGGAAAACCAGATGATTGCATCGACACATTGACTCTAAAGCAATCCCTCACTCCAAGCATGCTTGTTGTGACAGTGGAGAGGAAAATCTCTATTTTAACCGGAGGAAACCGCCAGCAGAACCAGGATCAGTGTGAGCGGCCATCTGCTGAGGCCGACTGGGGTTCAAGGAAAGAGAAGCAGACATACAGAAAGAAGCAGAGATACAAAAGGCAACTGTCAACCACCTGCACAGCCAGGGAGGCGAGCTCCAAGCCAGCTCCCATGTCAGAGAATGAAAGAGAGCACATCCAGCCAGTCAGTTAGAGAAACAGGACTACGCTGAAACTGCGCATTGCAAAGGCAATATTCCATCTTATATATGCCTTTTGTTGACTTAAGAAGGATTAAAAAGCATGGCGTCAGACCTTTAAATCTACTTGGAGGTGCACTTCTTGTTCGGTGTCTATTTTTATGCCATCAGATTCCCATATTTGCAATTGATGTAGATATTTCTGTTGTTTACTCATTTTGCATTTAAGTGAAAAGTCAAGAATCTCTCGTGTCACTATAACACCATCATGAAATTTGGTGGATATTCTGGGCCCTAGAAAATACACCCCTAGATAAAATAAAACTACCTCAGGAAAAATGATCAGCTGGTGGGTTTGAGTTTATATGTGATCACGATCTTGTCTGTCCATCTGTACATAAGAGTAACACTCAACACCCTAATCTAGCAGCCCAACATGTGGTCATAGTTGTTTAGTAATTTGTAGTTGCTAAAGTTGGAGCAGAGAAATTTACCAATGTTACTTCGTCTAGACTTTTTGTCCATTTTCATTTTTTTTCTAAAGAAGTGCTAAAGATATCGTCTCAGAAAAATACAGGTCTAGTCTATTGGAGCCTCAAATATGGCAATGATAACACAAAATGTGACTATTTTGGAGAGTTCTTATGTGGGTGTGACCAGGAGTTTTTTCAGAAATGGCCATTATGGTTCTAAAAATGTCAAAAGAAATCACAAAAGTTGAAGGGAATGTGAAGGTAAAAAATTTCTGTGAAGACCCCTCAAAACTGAGGACCCTCACAGTTATATATTATATTTGCAGTTGTGTTAACAAAACAATGTAAACTGAGTTAAATTCTTTAAATTTTAAGTTTTTACATAATACAAACCACACCAGATATAGATTGATGATTTGAATCCCATGTTTTCCCATAATCTTTGTTTACTTGGTCCAAATGATGACCTAGCTGCCATATTTTAGGAGCTAAAAAGATGTTTCATCTTCATTTTGATCTATTTTTCTGCTTTTTTTCCCCACAGCTTGTCTGTTCAGGTACAATGTCCTGTCCTTTGTCTACCTCATCTATCTCCTGCTTCTTCCGCTCTTTCCAGAGCCGACAAGCACAACAATGCAAGGTAAGATCTGCATTTCATCTCAGCTTGAAGCTTCCAGAGGCTTTGACTTGTTCCCCGTCTGGAGAGTTTTTACGTGTTTTCTTTCGTCTGAATGTTGTCCTCTATAATACAAACCAGCCCTTTCTCCAGGAGATTTGAATTTCCCTGTGATGAGGTTGGATTTGGCACACACTTAAGCCTGTGAAATGTAATATTGGTTAGTCCAGGCATGAGTCCATCTGTAATAACAAAAACAATCCGCTGTCAGGCAGATCTGAGATAAAACGTTTCGATCCGTCAGCTCCAGATCTGAAGTCCAATTGATGAAAATGGACACTTTAGGCTGTCTCCTTCATGCACATAGTTTTATTTTTTACAAATTCAATAAATGTGAACTTTTAAAAAGCAAAATTAGTTAATTCAGTCCATGTGAAGGTTGAGTTGAAACTTCACTAACCTAGCCTAGATTTTATATCAGCCCTTCACGGTCGCAGGTATTCATCCGCTGGAGAAGTTTGAATCACAATGACACTCTGTGGTTTTGGAGAGGTGGCTAAGGTGGCTGCTCTTCTCACGGATGATAAATGTTAGATTGCAGCCGCCGGCCTCATGTGCTGCCCTATACCGCAAAATACTAAACAGCACACCTCCCAGACCTCTACAGCAATAACACAGGTTTCAGGAGGAGACCGCATGCAGTGTTTAATAATACATAAAGCCATTTTGGTGGAGGTGGAGGGAGCAGCATCCAGTAGGAGCTTTGTCTCCACGTCTCCAGCTGAAATAACAGGCAGGAAGTAAAGGGAGGCAGAGAAAGGAGAGGAGCGGGCAGGGCAAGTGGACCACTTACAACCTCATCAATAGTTAAAGAGAGAAGGCTTCTAGTAAAGCTGGATGCTCACCTGTCTAATAGCTAATAGCTGTTGACTTCAAGAGTAAATGAACATAAATGTCAGTATTCATACAATCAGGTTATTGTAATGTGAAAACCTTTGTCATTTTTGGCACCAAACATAACCAGATGTTGGCTGGCACGGTTTCTGTAACATTATATACCTCATCACAGACTGCTTCTGTTTTCACTATTTGTAAAATATGAAAGTTACAGACCAAACATTTTGATAGCAGACATTGAAAGTTTAAGTAAAAACAAAATAGATTTTCTTGATGATGATGAATGCATGCAAAAGACAGGAAAAACAAAGGAATGGGACAAATACTGTGCAAGACTGACTGGGTATCTGATAGTATGTGTAAACACCAAACCTTTCACCTGATCACGTTCTTATCACGTTATACGTTCTGATCACATTCTTTAACATACATCTTAAACTTAAACGCCCCAAGCTCTCCTATACCTTTGTATTGCAGAGAGCTACTGCGCATTTACAACTTTTAATGAGAGTCAATAGGCAAAGATTTTTGTGCCCTAGGGCGAAAATATATAACCAGTTCGTTGAAAAATTGAATGACGCTTTACTAGTCATTAAAGATTAAATATGTATCTTGCACATGTAAAAAAAATACATATTAATGTATTTTGAAATATTTTAAATGTTAATAATTTTATTATAAAAAAAATATATATATATATTTTTTTGTCTTGATCAGGGTCATTGGGCGGGTGGGGTGGCGCCCTCTTTTGGCCAGCTGTCACTGCTTATGGGCCAACTTATAAGATACATGTTTATATTTTTGACCCCTGGTCAGCTTTTTTATCAAACTGTTTTTCTTAGATACGCAATGTGGATAATTCAGGCCGCACCAAAGCCGCATTCCACGGGCATAGATGATAGAAATTACGTAATTTAGCTTTAGGGTGCCATACTGTAACCTTGCACTAAAAGCTGGATTTTTTGCGAGATCTGAGTTTTCATTCTCACAACAAATAACGTAGAACGCAACTCAGTTCTACACATATCAGTCTAGCTGCTGCCAGGTTAGCCGTGCTGACCCATTAAGCATAAACCGACAAGCACCTCAGAAATAATGGGGGACTGAACAGATGCTTATTTTTAAGTCTAGAAATCTTGATAATAATATATAACTGTTAAATTTGATTTATTATTTTATCTTATCTGAAGTATGAAATTTTTTTCTAATGTAAATAAAAGCATTTATATTGGGGTCAACTTCACAGTCAAAACATGGTGTTTTACTGTAGGTTAGAAACCAATGCCCATTCTTCTACCTGAATAATCACAGCTGGATTAGCTATGCAGAAATAACAATGTAATACAATTGGAACAGCACTTGAATGGTTTCTCTTCATGTTGCGATTTTGCAATGGCTAGGGCTGCAGCTATAGATTGTTTTAGTAGTAAATCTATCAATTGTTTTAGATAAATTGATGAATCAACAAAATAGATACCATTGTGCTTATAACTATTGACAACCCCTCTAAAGACAATATGAACCGTCCTTAAAAAGATGTTCTTGCATGTTGTTTTGTACTTTTAGACTAATATTATTCCATGAGGTCAAAATCAAATCAAGCAATTCAAACAAACAAAATTCTTTGCAGAATAGATTTTTTTAAAGCCTGTAAGGAAAAAAAGGTTGAATTCTCAATAGATTTTAGTAGGGGTGTGTTTTAAAGTTGAAAGCAGAATTGTGTATACTCAGATAATAAAAAGCCTAGCCACAAAGAAGAAATTACATAGAAGAAAAACGGTGCTTTTAAACTGATTTAAATATTGTGCGGTTTTCCTCAAGTCAAATAAAAAAAAAAAGAGACCTCCTTTGTTCTGTTTTCAGCAGTTGGCCTGAGGCAGAAAACCCTTTCCAGGTTATGTGTATTTCTATTAGATGTACTTTTTGTTAAAATGATCTACACACAGTATCCAGATCGTGAAAAAACAGAGACGGCAAAACACCCGAGGCTTCAGGGAGCATAAGATACTGCCTGGGTGTAACCGGTCAGGACTTGTTTCCCATCTGTCTGCCTCACCTTTCTGTCATCAAGGACAGGCTGCAGGATGACAGACAGTGATGTGAGGACGGTACAGCAAACAGGATTACAGTCAGGGCAACATTTTTGACTGGAAGCTGGGGTGATGTCAGCCTTGCACAATAATCTGTGAATTATAGTGATATATTTGTCTTTGAAATAAATTATCTCTTGTTCTAATCAAAACAACTACATGTATGTCCAAGTTCTGGTTAGAATGTATAAAAATATAACTTAAACAAGAATGGCAGAGGACCTAAAAATGGGTGGGGGAGGGGTTAAAGGTCTATACAACTTCACCATGCACCATCCTGTAATTAAAGACTTAACTGAAGGAGAAAATTCTGGAGTTTTTATTTCAAACTACCAACAATGCGTCTGCCTCCAGACATTGTTATTGCTGTGAGAATTATGCTTTTTTTCCTGTCAAATCCCCACAGAGAACACATGGGTCAATGAATGGTTCAATAAAAGCTGTAATGATATTTTTGTAGTCTAGATAAGAAATTTGGTTTTACAAAGTCATACCCTTTGCTGACATGTAAATAGAAATAGGAAAATCACCAAGAACAAATCAGCAAACCTTGATACTGCTCATGGTTGCATTATTCTGACATTATCACCTGTGGTTTTCAAACAGCAGCACATCCATAAATCTGCTGTGATTTTTGCTTGCCTGTATGACATTATAGAATGCTGATGTATATATTCAGTGAGGAAAAGAAGTATTTCAACACTCTCTCTCGCCTTAGAAATCATGGAGGGGTCTGAAATTGTCATCGTGTTTGGATGTCCACCGTGAGAGACATGATCTAAACAGAAAATCCAGAAATCACAATGTATGGTTTTTTTAACTATTTATTTGTAGGATACAGCTGCAAATAATCATATGTGCACCTGTCTATCTGCTAAAATTCTGACCCTCAAAGACCTGTTTGTCTGCCTTCAAAATGTCCACCTCCACTCCTTTTATTATCATAAATTAGATACACCTGTTTTAGGTTGTTAGCTGCATAACGACACCTGTCCACCGCATACAATCAGTAAGAATCCAACTACTAACATGGCTTGTCTTTGGACAGCTCTTTAGTGTTGGCTATTTCTATGTTATTTCATTTAAGTTTTAACCATACAAAAAAAAAAAGCCAAAGTAGGATGTGTAAATGTACTTAGTCAGAGTAGAAATCTGAAAGAAACCTTATCACCTGTTTTATAATTACTTTGCAAAAGCCAAGAAATCTGTTCTTCCATCTTGGTAGACTTATTTTTATCCTCTGAAAATGTTTACACAAAAGCAGTGAGAAAATTCACAAGACTCTTATTAAAGTATGAAATGTTCTTGTCCTTAGTTAGTACACCTAGTAAAAGAAGAGATGTATTTCTAAATATGTTTTAACTTTAAAGAAAAATTGAAAATCTGAATGGACAAAAGTTGTTGTCTTAAAATTGTCAAATCACAAAAATCAAACAAGAAAGTTTCAGGTTAGAAATCCCTTTGAGATGACAAGAAAAGGTATTCTAGGGACCAAAGTAAGGATGTCAGGATACGTTTTCATGTTCAGTACGGTACCGATATTACAGCTTTGAGAGTTAACTGATACTGATAATGACGCTATAAAATATTAGCATACATGCTTTTATTACTTGTTTTTGTACTGTAGAATCTTAGAAAATGTTTTCCGAGTGATGGACTGGTGACCTGTCCAGGGTGTACCCCGCCTCTCGCTAGTAGACAGCTGGAGATAGGCACCAGCACCCCTCGTGACCCCAATTGGGATAAACATAAAGGAAAATTGATGGATGGATGGCTTTCTCCGAGATATTACTAAAACAGAAAACAAAATTCAACAACAGCAGCTATGGGAATAATTGACCCATGTCACATTAACCAATGAGGTTACAAACTTAAACAAAAAAGTGCACACTATATATATATATATATATATATATATATATATATATATATATATATATATATATATATATATATTAAGGTGACCAGATTTCTGAAATCAAATCTGGGGACATTTCTTGCTCGTGGATAAAAATCAATACATCTTATCGAGATGAAATTAGGAAACGGGGACAGTAATGGTTTCATATATTTTTACATATTTATTAATATTTAAACAACAAAAATCAAGTGTAAAAGCCAGGAATGTGCCTTTCCAAATGTTTAGTGTATCCTAAGATTAATAACATGAAGTGTTATTAGTAGAAAACTAGAACTGTGTCTCTGGGTTGGGGCAAAGTGGTGGGGGTGGGAGCGGAGGGGTCAAGGGTCATTAGCAGGGCTTTCCAATTTTGTCGGGCCCAAAGAGCTCTGCCGCCTCCTAAGGGGAGAGTGACATGAGGATAAGAAATTTAGAAAAGTAAATACAAACATTTATTCTATGCCTGTGGCTGTTGAGACAGAGTTCCCCCACCTCTTCAAAAAAGTGCAACAAATACTTATTCTGTTTACATCTACTGTACATACATATAAGAAATATTTTTTTTCTTCATTAACATAAAAAAACAAGTAGTAGTCAAGCCTGCAGGTAAAGGTTCATATATGTTTCTTACTGTCACCTAGCCACATCAGGGGCCTGTGTGTCTTAAAGTAGCAGGTTCATTTTTCCTACTAACCTGAGTATACAGCCACTCTGTGTTCCACAGCATACTTTGCACACTACATCACTCAATATGTTAGTTTATCACTCAAATCATGTCAACGCTTTATCACTTGAACTTTATTAATACATATTATGTATGAATATTATGTATGAAATGTTTGAAACAGAAATATTAACTGAACAGGGTCTGAGGCAGTGGCCCTGGTAATTTGGGTAAAATAATATAAGAGAAGACATAGCAAGTAAAAAGCAAAATAACCTTTTTAAATATCTTAAACAAGTTTAACCATTGAACAGCAGAATAGGCTTAACATCAACACAATGTATATAATCCAAGAATAGTCCATATTTATAAACAGCAATAACATATACATATATAATTTCCCAATGGAAATTCTGATTGTAATTTCTCCGTAAAATGACACTTCCTCTTCTTTGAAAGAGCCATCTGGTCATTCAGTCTTGTCTGTTTTCTTCCCTCTCCACCTTCGCTTTTGTTTCTAGCCCTCTTTTGACTTCTCCCTGCTCTCTGCTTTACTCCTCAAAGTAAATTTTTCTCCCTTCTTGTCAACCGTTTTTTCTATCAGAGTTCCTAGTTTCCTCCTCTCTCATTCAATCTCCTTTCTGTCTTTCTATCTTCTTCCTCACTCCTCCAGCATCAATCTTACATTATTCTAAAACAGAGACATTATATAATCAAAATCACCTCCAAAAAAAAATTAGGATGTGCAACATGAAAACTTATTATTATTAATATCTCATCTAAATACTAAAAATGCTAATTACCACAATATTAGGAGCTACAAGCAAAAACCACATAATAAATGAACATTAAACTGGTGGTTATCTCTTCCTCCATCATTCTCAGATCCTGTAGATCTTGTCTTATTCAGTTCTCCTGTTACTGACTCCTATTTTTTCACAAGGAACTTTCATATATATCCAAACTGAGCAGTAAAAAAGCACACCAAAAACTGGAAGTCAACAAATTCAAACAAATTGAAATAACTCTACTTATAATAACTATCTGAAATATAAACTAAAGGTCACCTATCCATTCTAAAACATCTTTATACAGACCCTTGTTGATCCCTGGAGAACCAGCGTACCAGATTAGCGCCTTACAAGGAGTTTTCAATCATTTTGCTACATTTTAACCCAGCGTCTTTTACTCATGCTCAACTCGTGGTCTTGTCTTACTTTTTATTATTGTTTTAACCTGGACACAAGCCAAACATTTATCACAAGATCAGCCCGATCAGAATAAAATAAATTGATTAACACACTTACCACCACTCAGCGTAGCTCCCCATCAGTTGCCACAGGTTGTAAAAAACGAACTTCCACTTCTTCTTCTTCTTCTGTTTTAAAAGTGATGCGCTCTTCTTCTTTTTTGTGTTTTAATGGCAGCTGACATCCAAAAGGATCATTACCTCCCTTCTAGTGGTGCGCTCTGTTCCTTATCTTTATGTTATCAGCAGCGCAACCAGCTACCGTAATACCTATTTTTGCGCGCAACAGCTCTACCGTAATAACAGTCTACACGCAACATTTTTCGCCTCGGTAAAATCGGGGACATTTCCGGGGACAGCTTTAGCCGGGGACAGGTGGTCCAAAACGGGGACAGTCCCCGGAAATCGGGGACGTCTGGTCACCCTAATATATATATAAGGGGTGGAACGGTTCACAAAATCCACGGTTCGGTTCGATTCACGGTTTCTGGTCACGGTTTTCGGTTCGGTTCGATACATGTTGATTGTTACACCGAAATCCCATAAAAATTGATGGAATTAATGTAAAAATCCCCCAAAAAATAATGGATTCTAATTATTTTAAAAGATCCACGGAAACCCTGGATCATTTCCGTATGTTTTGCTGCTTTGAATTTAATCATCTCGCGCATGCTCTCTACCATCTCCAAGGGACTCAGAGGGGAGCGGATGGAGGGAGCCACAGTGGAGGCTGTAGGCTTTGCTCTGAGCAGCCGGTCTGGAGCGCAGCGGGGCGGAGCGGGGGTTGCTGACGGAGTATGGGGGATTTCGGGGTTAGCATGACATGTTGGTCATGTTGCTGTTAGCGTAAACAAAACGTGTTGCCCAATGCTTGTACACGGTTGCACTTTTATCCACAACTTTCTTTCCGTCGTCATCGTAGGTCACTCTAAATGCAAAGCGGTCCCATACAGCAGACCTATAAAGTGCTGCTGGCGCGTCTTCCAACTCTTGTTCTTTCCCACTCGCCATTCCGACACAATTCTCCAAAACAACTGATTTTTTTCCCTGCTACACCTGGCTAAGCTGCTTCGCTTCTTCTTCTTCTTGTTTACTACTGGTCGTTGGCTTTGGTCGCAGTACCGCCACCTTCTGCTCTGGAGTGTAAACGCTTCCCCTATGAGAAAAAGGAGCAGCGCATGAACCGAACCAAACACACGCGAACCAAACCGAGACAGTCGAACCGAACGGTTCTGACGGTTTTCATAAATTGTCCCATCCCTAATATACACTATATTGCCAAAAGTATTTGCTCACCCATCCAAATTATTGGAATCAGGTGTTCCAATCACTTCCATGGCCACAGGTGTATAAATTCAAGCACCTAGGCATGCAGACTGTTTTTACAAACATTTGTGAAAGAATGGGTCGCTCTCAGGAGCTCAGTGAATTCCAGCGTGGAACTGTGATAGGATGCCACCTGTGCAACAAATCCAGTCGTGAAATTTCCTCGCTCCTAAATATTCCACAGTCAACTGTCAGCTGTATTATAAGAAAATGGAAGTGTTTGGGAACGACAGCAACTCAGCCACGAAGTGGTAGGCCACGTAAACTGACGGAGCGGGGTCAGCGGATGCTGAAGCGCATAGTGCGAAGAGGTCGCCAACTTTCTGCAGAGTCAATCACTACAGACCTCCAAACTTCATGTGGCCTTCAGATTAGCTCAAGAACAGTGCGCAGAGAGCTTCATGGAATGGGTTTCCATGGTCGAGCAGCTGCATCCAAGCCATACATCACCAAGTGCAATGCAAAGCGTCGGATGCGGTGGTGTAAAGCACGCCGCCACTGGACTCTAGAGCAGTGGAGACGCGTTCTCTGGAGTGACGAATCGCGCTTCTCCATCTGGCAATCTGATGGACGGGTCTGGGTTTGGCGGTTGCCAGGAGAACGGTACTTGTCTGACTGCATTGTGCCAAGTGTAAAGTTTGGTGGAGGGGGGATTATGGTGTGGGGTTGTTTTTCAGGAGCTGGGCTTGGCCCCTTAGTTCCAGTGAAAGGAACTCTGAATGCTTCAGCATACCAAGACATTTTGGACAATTCCATGCTCCCAACTTTGTGGGAACAGTTTGGAGCTGGCCCCTTCCTCTTCCAACATGACTGTGCACCAGTGCACAAAGCAAGGTCCATAAAGACATGGATGACAGAGTCTGGTGTGGATGAACTTGACTGGCCTGCACAGAGTCCTGACCTCAACCCGATAGAACACCTTTGGGATGAATTAGAGCGGAGACTGAGAGCCAGGCCTTCTCGTCCAACATCAGTGTGCGACCTCACAAATGCGCTTCTGGAAGAATGGTCAAAAATTCCCATAAACACACTCCTAAACCTTGTGGACAGCCTTCCCAGAAGAGTTGAAGCTGTTCTAGCTGCAAAGGGTGGACCGACGTCATATTGAACCCTATGGATTAGGAACGGGATGTCACTTAAGCTCATATGTGAGTCAAGGCAGGTGAGCAAATACTTTTGGCAATATAGTGTATATATAGATTTATAAATATTTATATATACACACTGCCTGGCCAAAAAAAAAGTCACCACCAAAAAAAAAAGGTCACTCTAATATTTTGTTGGACCGACTTTTGCTTTGATTACGGCATGCATTCGCTGTGGCATTGTTTCGATAAGCTTCTGCAATGTCAAAAGATTTATTTCCATCCAGTGTTGCATTGATTTTTCACCAAGTTCTTGCATTGATGATGGTAGAGTCTGACCGCTGCGCAAAGCCCTCTCTAGCACATCCCAAAGATTTTCAACGGGGTTGAGGTCTGGACTCTGTGGTGGCCAATCCATGTGTGAAAATGATGTGTCATGCTCCCTGAACCAATCTTTCACAATTTGATGAATCCTGGCATTGTCATCTTGGAATATGCCTGTGCCATCAGGGAAGAAAAAGTTCATTTTTGGAATAACCAGGTCATTCAGTATATTCAGGTAGTCAGTTGACCTCATTCTTTGAGCACATACTGTTGCTGAACCTAGACCTGACCAACTGCAGCAACCCCAGATCGTAACACCGCCCCCACAGGCTTGTACAGTAGGCACTAGGCATGGTGGGTGCATCACTTTACCTGCCTCTCTTCTTACCCTGATTGGCCCATCACTCTGGAACATTGTAAATCTGGACTCATCAGACCACATGATTTTCTTCCATTGCTCCACAGTCCAATCTTTATGCTCCCTAGCAAATTGAAGCCTTTTTTTTCTGGTTAGCCTCACTGATTAGTGGTTTTCTTACGGCTACACAGCTGTTCAGTCCCAATCCCTTGAGTTCCCTTTGCATTGTGCATGTGGAAATACTCTTACTTTCAGTATTAAACATAGCCCTGAGTTCTACTGTTGTTTTTCTTCGATTTGATCTCACCACACCTTTAGGTGATCGCCGATCATGATCATTCAGGATTTTTTTCCAGCCACATTTCTTCCTTGAAGCTAATGGGTCCCCACTATCCTTCCAGTTTTTAATAATGCGTTGGACAGTTCTTAACCCAATTTTAGTAGTTTCTGCAATCTCTTTAGATGTTTTCTCTTCTTGATGCATGCCAATGATTTGACCCTTCTTAAACAGACTAATATCTTTTCCAAGACCACGGGATGCGTCTTTCGACATGGTTGTTTAGGAAATGAGAAGCAAGTCAATGCACCAGTTGGCGTTAAATAACTTGTTGTTAGCTGGAAGATAATCGCCCATGCAGTAATTATCCAATAGGAGGCTCGTACCAATTTGCTTAGTTGAATCCAGGTGGCAACTTTTTTTTTTTTGATCAGGCAGTGTATATATATATATATATATATCTATATATATATATCTATATATATATAGATATATATATACACACACTGATATCGGATCGGAACGTCCCTAGACCAAAGTTTAGACAACTCATACTGGTAATTCATAATTTTAAATGGTGGTGAAAAGACTGCCTGTGCTTTTCACCACCATTACTATATTAAAACTACAGCTGGCATTGAAGCATTGGTTTAATCATTACTTGGGTAGATTCCAGATGTTTAATGGACTTTAAATCCCAAAACTGATAGAGCTTGGTACTGTTTAAACAACAAAACCTTGACTAATGTTTTAGGTGCCATACACTAAGAAGCACAGCAATTCTTCAAATCTTTCTGTTTTTCCCTGTATATTTAGGTTTTAAACAAAATTTTACTGTTAACACTTTTTTGAAATATGTTTGACTATCCAAAAAAGTCTGCACAGAATAGACAGAGCCAACTTAGGTTTAATTATTTTGGAGTGTTGAAGGAAGATTTAACTAAATTCAAGGCTCTGTTTTGATGGTCTGATTCATTTTGCTTTTTGGTCAGAGCAGCAGTTGAGGTAATCTAAACCAAATGTTTGTCATAAATAATTAATTAAGCTGTAATGTCTTTTAAAAACTCAGAAAAGTGCACTTTGCCTAACAGGATGTGTCGGTTTGCGACTTGTTTGGGTTTTAACTCTAGTTTAAACTGTGGTATTTGGCTTGAAGGCATTTAATTTCCATTGGAGAAAAATGTGAAATATTGCTCTAATATTAGCAAGGAAGGTTTTAAGAGCCTTTACACTCTGCATCCTGTGGCTTGTTAAATGGACACCAATATGAATGATTCCCCAAGGGAAGCCTTTTAGTACTCCTGTATAAATTTCTATGAATATTTTATGTTTTTTTGGGTTATTTATCAGGTTTATGGTTCAGCATTTGGAGTTTGGCTTTAACGTCTATCCCACGTTGGCTTATTAAATATCCACTGTCGTCATACTTTACTGAGACCCACAGCATATTTTTCCCACCTTCTTAGGTCTGGAACAGGCTTTTTCATTGGAGAAAAATTGCATGAAAACATTGGTAGATATATTAGTTTTGAACGCTGTCATTTTAAGCAATTTGCAATCTGATGATGGAGAAGGAACAACTATAAAATTTGAACAATGCCTTCTGTTTAGGAAGGCTTATAAAACTCCCTCTCATGGGAATGTTTGGAGACTGAGTAAGGAACCAATGTGCCAGCCAGAAAACTGCCTTCATACAACAACAGAAAAAAAAGTTCTGTTGCTATTAGGAAAGATGGAGAACAAGCAACAGAAATTTGCCCAGAGCCCTTGGAGCTGATTTGTGTACAGAAATGAACGAAAACGCCTCCATATGCATATTTATTACAATCATTGTTTTTCGTGGAATTTATCTTTCAGTTTTGGGATTTCTTTTTTTAAGACGACCCTTCTTGTTGTTGCTCACATGTTGAAAGACTGGGTTTCTGTACAGATGTGTGAAGAACACTTACTTTTGCAGGTTCTATTTTCTGCATGATTAGTGTCTAAATCTTTTTTAGTCAATTGCTCCAACCAGTTTATTTCTTATCGTTTTCATAGAAGGTTGCATCAGTCTGTTCATCAATTCCTCCATCCATCAGTCCATTTATCACCTGTCCATTTATTCTTCCTTCTGTCCATGCATCCATTATTCATTCTGCTGTTATCATCCATCCATCCAGGTATATCCTATCTGTCATTTATAGATCTAAGTCTATCTACTTAATCATCCTTTTGTACTGTATGTGCATGTCTTTCAATTTGCCCATTGATCTATCAGTTTATCACTGTTCTGTACATATCATCCATCCATCCATCCATCCATCCATCCATCCATCCATCCATCCATCCATCCATCCATCCATCCATCCATCCATCCATCCATCCATCCATCCATCCATCCATCCATCCATCCATCCATCCATCCATAAATCTGTTTGTCCATCAATCAAAGACTCAGAAATCTGGGAATTTAACTTTGAAAATGTTGAAGCTTGGCTTTAATAATAAATAGAAACAGTTAGTAGAAGCTGGGGGCTCGGCGGTAGTGCCTCAGTTTAGTGGGGATGTTGTACAATACCACACTAAAAGCCCCCCAGGTGGACGCTTTTAACTTAATGAGAAGAAAACTTTGCCAGAGTATAAACCACTAGATCTGAAAGTTTAGATATGTATGATAGTCTAATCTAGGAAGATGAACCACGAAAACACTCAGCAGGCTTCAACTTCTTTAGGAAGTTGTCAAAAAAATATCAATAGATGTAAAAAAACATTTTTTTTAAATGAGGTTAAGTGGTCCTACGTCAGGGAATTATCACCACAACAAATCCTGAAATTATCCCAAATACCTGTAGGTGCTCTATAAAGTAACCATGTGTTGAACAGCTGTGGCAGCTTTGCTCTACTACTCCAGCTACTCTGTTTTTTTTTGTTACCTTCATTAACTGGCGAAGAAGTAAACTCATTCTAAATCCCTTTGGTTTTTAAAGTCGTCAGACGGCAACGTCAGACGGTCACCGAAAACCAGAACCAAAAAGCGGTGGTGAATAAAAGCTGGTTCTGCTTCTCTGACAATAAATTTCAGACTTAAATGCCTTGTGGTCCACCAGAATGTTTATTTAACTTTTCTAAAGAAATAAGCTGCGCTCAGTGATCGCAGTGCCAGCTTTTTCTATCCGTATATGTTTTGTAATCCCAGAAAAGTCTCCTTTGGCTCGCTCCCAGTTGCCCCTTAAACAGCTTCTCAGTGTATGGTACATAATATCAATAGAAAACAGCTGTAGGTTTTTAATGCATTCCTCAATAACTGCTGTGTAAAAACTTTGAAATAGTGAGAACAATTTTAGAGAAAGTTCTCAAACCATCGTTGCATGAACGTGTTGAACCCACTCTGCTCATTCTTCTGTTTAGGCCAAACAGGTCATCTGCTGCAGTCCCTCTGCTTCACCAGTATGTCCTTCCTGCTGCTGCACATCATCTATCAGATTACCATCAACAGCCTCCTGGCTGGGAACTCCATCTCCTCTGACTTCAACTGTGAGTACACTGGAGCTTTTGTGGCCGAAGCTTTAAGTTATATGGTGTGCAGAAGAATTAAAGCACAACTCAGGATCTGAGAGGAAGTAACAGAGCGGAGTAATGGAGGGTTCTTAGACTGCTTTTGTCGCTTTTAAAGAGAGATAAAAAAGCATCTTAGTTTGATTGGTCTGCAGATAGCAATTATTTGTACATTTTCCTAGTAATGCTAAGGTACAGCTAATGTTTTAATTTGGTTTAAGCTGACTCCAGATATTGGTGGTTAGTGCCCCCGGTGGAAATCTGCAGTTTTGCCACATACTTGTTCATGTCAGACATATGTGTCCCATTAATCCTGCAAACCAGTTTCTGTCTGAACTCTGACCTAAGCAACTGATGTGGTGTCCGTAAAGAGGGTGGAGCTTTTCAACAGCCTGAAGCGAAAAAGAGTTTAAAAAAAAAGTTGTTTTTTTAAAATATGCCCATTATTATCATATAGTTTCTACAACTTTTTGTGACTTTTAGACCCCTTTAAAGAATTTGCTGGTTATTTTCCTGGGACTCTTAAGCTGCAATCTACCTGCAAAGTACTTTGAATACATAAAGGCCACTTCCTGTAACACATAAGTTAATGGATCTGATAGGTTACCTTTCGTGCAACTTTTAAAAGAGCTATACTGTAGGCTTCAGCCTCTGAATCTTACACTTTGCTTTTGCTGTTTCTCTAGATATTATAGGCCCCCCTCTGAAACAAGAAGGGTATTCTTCTTAGATATACAGTTTACTTCCCCTGGATGTGAAAGGTCATCTTCTGTCATTTTTATAAACACTGTTTTAAAACTTAAAGGGTACATTTGGAAACTTGATAAGGGATCATACAGGATACATTTAGTGGTATTAAAGGTTATCCTCCTAACCCTGAAGGGTACTTCCTATCCGTTTTAATTTGCAGAACCTGCAGATTACTTTTTCTGAAGCTTTTTAACTAGGCTTTACAGGTTCCTCCCAGTTTTACAGTGTCATTGAACTAAAAGGGAACACTATGGACGAGGCGTAAGCTCAGAGGGGGCTGTGCCTGTTCTGTAGCTGGTTCCAAACTCTAGAGTTTGCAAACCTCTAGGGTTTCCAAACTTTTTCATATTCAGGATGTAAATGTCTGTTGATTTTATGTTTTCTCTTTATTTTCTGTATTTTACTTATTTTTTACATTGTTTTCATTACATTTTATTGCATTTAATTGTGTATTTATTTCTGCTTGGGTATTTTACCCCCATTATCCTATCAGTTACTTTCCTTGAACGCATAGTTTACATTTTTGTAATATACAAGTAGCTTCTCCAAATGCTTACAGCCACATAACATATAGTTTATGATGAATTGAATGTTTACTTTCTGCAGGTTACAGTTTGCTTTTTATGAAACCTACAGGTTACTTGTGCAAACCAATGGGATATTTGTTCTGGAGCTTACAGGTTGCTTTCCTGGAAGATACAGACTATTCCTCTGAAATTGAATTATAACTTACAGTACTGTAAAATTATCCAGTTCTATGATCCGTAACCCTTTCCTACATTTAGTTTACTCTCTTGAACCATACTCTGATGTAGAAACCAACCTGTTATGAATAGAGTAAGCTACTCGCTCAATGGTGGAAAGGTGTTAATACCTGGCCTCTGGGCTTCTCAAGAGATGGGGTATCCAGTTATAAAGTTTGAATGTGTCTAGACGGGGACACAGCCTGACCTTGTGCTCTAATGGCTTGTTCTTTCTAATGAGGGCAGATTGCTTTGCTTAGTAGATTCTTGGCAGAAGTGAGGGAGCAGAATGAACTTTACCACCTCAGGCGGAAACACAGAGCCGTTCAGAGAGCACAGGCTAAATATGCTCTTTATTACAGGATTCTCTGGGGCAGTGAACTTTTTTTGGCGAATCGTAAATCCTGTCTACTTTATCTCACGTTGCAATATCCCCTCAGTGACATGATATGTTATGTTTCAGTTTGGGAATTTATTACTACATTTTTTTGGTCATATCTTCTTCTCCCCATGAGTTATTTATACTGAGTTTTGTGTGAAAGTACTTCCCCCCTTTAATTCCTTGTTTTTTTCTGTTTTTACAGCTAAATTGTTTCATTTAAACTATTTTTAAATATCACATTGAGATAAGGTTTTTAGTGATCATTTCATTTTTTATGGAAAAACTATCCAAGCCAGCTTGGATTTCTGTGAAAGAGGACATTCCTCTAAATTCAAGAAGCTGATGCGTTTGCAAAAACTTGAATAGTCTTTTTTTCATTTACTGTAGCTGTGGAGGAGTCTTGGCCCTCAGCTATTTATAGGACTGTTTAAATTCAGTCACAATTGTCACAACATGTCTAAGATTGCATCACAGTATCTTAATTGGATTCCAGTTCAGACCTCGACTGGATTTTTTATTTTCATTTTTTTTTTTTTTTAAACCCTTGAAAACTGGCTTGACCATTTGCTTTAAATGTCTGTCCTTCAGCACAATATAAGCGCACAGGACTCATGGTTTAGTCTCTTACGGAAAGTCATGCAGGTCCCAAAGTAGCTACAGTAATGGCTCCTAAACATTATATTTCAGCCACCAGGTTTGACTATTGGTATGATGTGTGGTTCTTATAACTTATAAGTTCTTACTTGGAGGCAATTTCTGAAAAGTAGAATCATAACACTGACCTTGAATGGTGTGGATTATGTCTGCAGGGCTTTGTATGTTGTTCTGGGTTCTCCTGGGGCCTCCTGTCTTCAATGTGCTCTTGGAGTAAAACTAGCCGGTTGGTAACTTGGGGACAGGGCTGAGCAGTCTAACCTGGTTTCTATATTTTAGACAATAATACTCTACACTTCTGTTTGCTGGAGTCACAGACTCTCAGAAATAACTCAATGTTCATAAGCCATGGCATTATATGTTGCTTTTTGAGAAGTTTTAGCCTAATTCCAGCTGTCATACAGGTTGTAGTTAAGAGGTTTCTCATTTCACTAATTATGTGCTGACAGAGTATTTAGTCAGTGTGTAATTAGTGAACTTCATAGTTCTTAAAAAACAAACAAACTGGTAATCACAATTCAGGATTTTATATGGGGGCATTTATATGGGGTGGGTTGGGTTAATGTTTTACTCTTAGTAAATCAAACAAAGGTTTTTCTATATTTATTGATAGTATCTATAGTGATATATTATTGATTAGTATTATTGTCTGCTATAAGCAGCATTTTCATGATGTACACATACAAAAAGCTGCACCATTAATTAATGTTGCAGCTTTTTGTATGTGTATTTACTGCATTACCACCAGGTTACAGGCTTATAGTGCCTGCATTATACTGCTGGTTTTCACAAAGCACATATTCTCTTCATAATGTTCTTCTAAGGAGTTAGAGTTTCTTGTAATCTTTTAAATTTGTTTTAGATTTCAAATCCTCCAGGCTTTATTTTAAGATGCTAATGTTCTATCGGGTTCTTGTGCCTGACCTTACCTCTACCTCTTGTACCTTTAGAATGCTCAAACCCTCTGGCAAAATACAGGGGGAAAAAAGCAGCATTCTCAGGATACAGAAACTATTAATATATACTATACTGCATCTAAAAGTCATGCAACTATTAATATAAAAAGGGAATGTCTTTTATGTTGCATCTAATGGTCATCAGATGTCATTTTATCTCTGTAGGCTTATGTCAAACAATTTGTATATATATTTTTTTAGATTGTAAAAGGAAGTCTGACGTTATGCTTGTGCTATTTCTGACTAGATGCCTTATCTTAGATTTCTGTAACCTCCTTGACACCCTTTTCCTTTTGGCAGCCAAGTATTAATGTGGAGTCCTCCTTTTTAAAATGGTTATCCTCTCTCTGGATATCTTAGCAGACTTTACTGTGTTTTTAGCAGCCAAAAAAACACAAGATTTCTGCGCTAAGCTGAGTATGAACCAGAAAAAACTTGACCCTCAGACGGTCAGGGCAGGTCAAGCAATGGTCACCAGATGAGCCATAGCCGACTTCCTTTGGAGTCATCTGTCTTCCCTATGTACTGACTTGACACGCACAGAGCTGCATTTACAAACTGTTTGTATTAACTGTGAAGGAGGACCAGATGGGTGGAGTTTGTTACATTTCATGTTGACTTAATTGCCCACAGAGTAAAATTATCTCTCTGACTTCCAGATATTTTCCTGCAATTGTCCAAACTTCTTGGCGGTCATTGTCCTATAATGCTGATCTCCAGATACCTACAGTAATAGGCTAGAAGGTTAAAACATGACATGCTCAAATGTTTACCCTTCGTGTTGTCACTGTGTAAAAGGGTGCAACTGGCATTCAGCCTATACAGAGATAGAGGAGAGTACAAAAAAATGCTTTAGCAAGGTTTACAGTCCGGGAAGCAAGAAGGTTGTTTTATGATGCTGACATAAAGTCTGTAGGACAGGCATTTCCGGTACCCGGTTGGGATGAAACGCTGGCCCTGCCTCGACAGACTGAAAGTCTCTCAATCTCTTTCAGAAGTCTCCATGCTGAGCTCAGTTCGTTTTACACAATATTCCCCCTGTCATGCTACGGATCAGACTGTACCTCATTTTACCTCTGGCATTCCTGTAGCATGAAGTCACACTCAGAATGGGGGGTTTCCTCCCACACCTGAAGGTTTAGAGTTGGCAGGGAGAAATTACGTGTTGCAGATGTTTGGAGCTGGAAAACTTTTAAACAGACTAGGATTTGCTTGTCGTCACTGGATTTTATTTAAACATTTGAATGGAGTAGTTTGACTGTGGTATTTAAAACAACACAGAAAAAAAAACCTTATCTTTATCTGTGGAGCTTTCTGTGTTTCATCTTGGCTGTTTTAGCTTTTGATGACATTTTATTTTCCACAACTGTGCTTTTTGACCCAACACACTCTGTTTCTTATAGTGTATGGGCTTAAGTAGCTCTAACTAATTTTGTTCCAACACCAGGTGATTTTTCCGAACCTTGCAGGTTATTCTTACTTTCTTCTCTTTTTTTACTGCAAAAAGTCAAATGTTATCATATAGAACGTAAAGGCTACTTTCCAAAATTGTAAAGACTAATTTCTGAAACACACAGGTTACTTTCTGGAACTTAAAGGCAATGTTTCTGTAACACATGCGTTTGTTTCTGGAGCTAAGGGGTTATATTCTAAAACTGAAATTAGAGATGTCCCGATCCAGGTTTTTGCACTTCCGATCCGATACCGATACTGGCCGATACCAGCCTATCGGAGCATGTATTTAAGTTTAAGTTAAAGTATTTAGCCTTAGTTGTAAGACTCATGTTGAAAAGGGTTTTAGTACTCTTGATAACATCTAGCCAGCTGAATTAGGTGAGATTGAATAAAACACAATGATTGGTAACAACAAACTTACCTGTTTATTGAGAGATAAACACAAACTGGACAAAATTATGAATAGCAATCTAATATTGCACAGTGAACAGTAAAACCGTAAACGGTTAAAGGTGCAAGTATTACTGTAAGTTTTAATAAAAATGCAAAACAGACAAGAGTGGAAAGTATTCTATTAACTTAGAATCAGGACTTTACTCTTGAAAAAAGACACTGCTTAAAAAAAAAATCAGTGCAAATAATAGTGAACTATTACACAAAAATGCCTTATACTCCCCAATCTACTCCACACCTAGTCTCCATCTACACATCTTGCAGGATAAAATAATCCCACACGGCTGACATTTTCCCCGCTATCTTCCAATTCACCTGTTTTAATAGTTAGGCCGGGACACAGACCCAAAAAGACCTGTGGGTGTGTTGAAGGTGTTCTGGAAAATGCGGACCGGATTCGGGGAAAACTGGTGCAAAATATTGGAATGGATCGTTTCAATCGGCGAAACTGGAAAATACGGACCAGATTTTTTTTTTAAAACTGGATCGGCAGCAGTGGCGGCTGGTGAAAAATATTTTTGGTGGGGCTGATTATAGCCTAGTGTATGTCTCCAACTAACCCGGAATAAGAATTCAAATAAACAATTGGACAATACATACAATTTAACAGTAATGATTTAATTTACTATATAATAACAGTAACAGTGATGATTTGGGTCACTGTGACGGGGTTCTTTGGCCTCCAAGAATCCAGTCTCAGTCGGGTTACCGGTGTTGGTGATTTATTGAGCTCAAAAACTCAAAACAGGGTGCAAAAGAAACTAAACATATACAAGATACTCTGGGCCTCAGCCTCCCTCCAGTTACCAGCAATGTAACAAAGAAACAGAAAACAAAAATTGCCGCTTTTCTTCCCACAGCCCTCATTAAATAGTTTAAGCCCCTCACCTCAGGCTCTCTTATTTCTGATTTCTTCTCATTAATCAGTTTTGTCCATATATTACCTCCACAAACAATTGATGTACAAAAACAAATAATTTTTACAACTTAATTCTTTTACACAATTCTTTTACACAATTCTTTTTTCATTGACTTATTCAATTACACCAAACTGGGTTTGAACCCAGCAAAGACGCAGCCAGACTGAAGATGACAAGTCCCCGCATAAACACGTACACACCCACACCCCCCACATACCCACACACACACACACACACACACACGGCTAACCCCACTGAAATATTAAGTGTGCACCCTCAATACGCCAGCAGGTAACCAGGAACAGCTTGTGTGTTTTAAGTTAATAGAGCTACTGATCTCAGCGCGAGTGTATTGGTCCTCACAAACACAGTATAACAGGAATGTGTGTGTGGCGCGCAAAGTTAGAGAGGTTGTTTTAAGCGACGAGGTGGATTCGTCACAGTCACAATAACCATGACATGAAATGTTCATATCATACAACAGGGATGTTCTGGCAAACGGGTAGATAAATAAGGATCTCACCGAATTTGGTGGAAGCTGCATCTCGCTCGTTACATTCGCCATCTTCCCTCTAATTGTCTGCACCTGCGCTTGGGTTCAGAAGAGAAGCCTGTAAAAGCGCAGTATTTTCAGCGCCCCAATACCATAAAGTTCCGAGACGCTGATTGGCCATTAAATTCACCTAGCAATAGTACATGATTGACAGATTCTCTGCAAATGTGGGTCAGTCTGATCACAGCCCCCAGAACAGAGACGGTAGGAGTCTGTCTGTGGAAATCCACAAATTAATGACAGTAGATAGGGAAATGTAGTTTATATAATTTGTTTTGCTTATAGTTACACAGTCTAGAGAGTAAAACTGACATTTATGAGTTAATTTCTAAAAATATATTTTACGTTTCTCTCTTCTTATCAGGCCGCCACTGATCGGCAGTCTGGATTGGCATTTTTACATGCTTTGCCGATACGCATTTTTTTTGCCAATATCGGCGTCCGATCCGATACGTGGATCGATACGTGGATCGGATCGGGACAAGCCTAACTGAAATACTAGTTTATAAAACACATCAAATACACTGAAGTTTACAGGATACTTTCCTAAACTCCAGTTAATAGTTTTCAGCTTAAATCTCTTTCCTTTTCTTTATCTCACTGCTTTATGGATCTTAGAGGTTACTTTACTGGACCTGAAGATTAAGAGCCTGTTTTTTTAGATATCAAAACCCATTTTCAGGAACTCTCTGGTTACAGTACTTACAGTCTACCTGCGTTATTATTAACATTTTACTTTATATAAGTTACTGTGTCTATATGATTCCATATAGACACAGAATTCCATTCTTTGATAACAGTTGGCCACAGTAAGCTGAAAACTACATGAAATTCTGCAGAGTTTGCAGAGTTTCTATTCAATGCTTTGTAGTTTTCACAGCAAAAAAGAACTGTGGTAAAATTAAATTCAACGGGAAGAGATTGCAAAGGAAACTGGGAAGTTGTTGGTGTGGTAATTTGAACTGTTGCTCCTTATTTCCCCTGGGAAAGGATGTGAATGTCTCCATTATGTCTGTAGACTATCTTACTTTTGCTAAAGGTGCCAGAAGTATGTACAAAAAGCTTTCCCTCTCTTGATTTAATTTTTAGTGCTGGTCATTAGTGATCAGTCCATATGTCTTCCTTCACTAAGCTTTTATCAATGGGAGTACTTGTGTGGAGGTGGACAGATAACTCTTAGCTCAGCTTGACTCTGGGTGAAGTGCTTGATGTCAGGGATGAGTCATGAAGCCTCCTCCCTTCACATTTTGAAAAAAATTCAAAGAGTCTCCAAAAAATATCTGGGGTTTCTTAAAGAAAAAAGTTAAAAAGCTAAAATATTATAACTTTCAACCATTCTGATGGTTGAATAACTTAAACAGTTTGATTAAACAACCAAATGCATACATGTTGTTGTATGTTTATAATTATTCATTCAATAATTGAGGAGAAAAGTGGTTTTTGAATTGAGAAGCTAGTTTATTTTGTCAATATGTGGTTTTTGATTGTAATGTAATTATTTGTGATTAATTAATTACCAACTAATTAACTCAATTAAATATTGAATTGCGTCCGACTAGTAAAAAATAATCCATAATCCCTGACTCTAGCTTTCTAAATCTGGCAGAAAACTGACAATGAACACGTATTCTTCTTTGCTTTGACATCAGTGTTTATGTGATTTTGGATCGAGGAACTATTGTGATTCTGACACAGGTATTACTTTCTATTTCCAAACAGCTGAGGAGGGAAATTAGGTGTATTTGACAATAAAACTGCCTGTCTAGTGTTTTCTTATCAGTTTGCAGAGCCTTAGTCTGAGCAGGGTTTGTCATGCATAATGTCAGGTAACATACTCTAGTTAAAGTTTGTATAGACTTTCAGTATGGTACATTAAAGCAATGCATTGTAATTCAGTATCTTTCCATTTAAATACTTTATGACATCCTAAACAGTACTGCATTGCAATAAAGCTGTGCAGCTGTGTGTTCTGATTGGAGAAAAGCACTTTAATATGTGTCTTTTTTGTTTTTGTGGTTAAACTTTAGTTTTGTCCTTCTGCTCTGTCCATCAGGAACTTGCAAACTAAGCTGTTATCTGTATTGTTTCAATTCTTTGAAGCTATCGAGCGATCCATGATGAACTTTTTCTGTTCCCTCTGAAAGTGGACTTCTTACTTTTGCTAAAGGTGCCAGAAGTATGTACAAAAAGCTTGATTTAATTTTTAGTGCTGGTCATTAGTGATAAGTCCATATGTCTTCCTTCACTAAGCTTTTATCAATGGGAGTACTTGTGTGGAGGTGGACAGATAACTCTTAGCTCAGCTTGACTCTGGGTGAAGTGCTTGATGTCAGGGATGAGTCATGAAGCCTCCTCCCTTCACAGATGTTTCTGCCCTTTTAAATTTCACAACAAGCCATTTGTCGCCCACCCACTGACCGCTCTAGTCCCCCTTGAGCAACCGAAGTCCCAATTTCTTCAGATTGTGACCAATCTTTGGAAAAAAACAAAACTAAATAGACTAAAAACTCCCAACTTTAGCAAAGCATAAAATTCATAAACTAAACATCTGCAATATGTAAAAGTTGAAAGTTACAGGAGTTTGAGCTTTGCATTTGACCCTACTGAATTTGTGCAAACAGCATTGAGGAATATTGTATACATGTTTAGGAGAATGACAAACCAACAGCAGTGGGCAGCTATAGTTAAAGCACCCAGAGCAGTTTGGATGTTCAGTTTTGCTTAAGAACGCCTCCTATGATCTTTTTTTTTTTTTTTTTTTTTTTTTTCACAATGGAACTGTTTTTGGATTTATTCATTTGTATTTTTGCTCCGTTTTAGTTTTTTTGTGTGTATTTCTATGGCTTTTTGGTTGTTTTTAGAGCTGCAACAATCGATTATTTTGCAAATCGATTAATCTGTTGATTATTTTTACAATTAATCAATTAATAATTGCAGAGTCAAAGGTTCTTAAAGAAGACTTTTAAAGAAATTAAACCAGGTGAAACAAAAAATTTTCATCTTGAAGTAAATTACTGAACGATTTTTTTAAATTATTGATTAACAACAATAAATCCGATTAATTGTTTCAGCCATAGTTGTTTTATAATCTGAGGTTGATTTTATTCATGTGTTACTTCTGTCTGTTTGCATGTTGTGTCTGCCAACCTTGTTTCTACTCCAGTGTTGCATCTGGTCTTGATTACTAATCATCCATCCCTAGTTAACAGTTATAGCTAGTGAGGTGCCCACCAAGGCGCCAGTACTATGAATTGAGTCATGTCAACAAACACATGTTGTTCTAATACTGAATAAGTATGCATCTATCACAAAACCTGTATATCACCCTTATTAATGATGTGCTTTATTTTTAGAATAGGAGTCAAATAAAGCCAAAGAAATTTCACAATGTTATGATGCATAGAATATGTTCTCTTCCTCTAGCAGTGTGGGAACTGTGCATTATAGTGCTGACATGTGGGAAATGCTGTTGGTTGTTTTTAGCCACTCAAGTTGCCTGATTGTTATATATTTTATCAGAGTTTGTTGATTTATGGCCACTGAATCCTAAATGGTTTGTGAATCCCCATCCCACCCCAAAAGAAATGCATACAAAATATGTAAAATCATTATTCTTTCATTAGAAAAAGATATAGGCGAGTCGCCTATATCTTTATATATCTTTATAGAGCTACTGATGAAAACATTTTGACACATTTATTTCCGTATTTAAAAATAGGGTAAATAGGTAACATAAGAATAGCTAAAATACTCTAAGATCCTATAAACAAAGCTAAAATGAAATGAAAGGAAAGTATGATAAAGGCTTTCTTTTACAATAACACCAAACACTGTAGATTTCACCCATGTTTTCAATTACTTAACATTGATGTTCCAAAAATGGAAAAATGGAATTCATATAAAAAGACTTGGCACATACAATATTAATAAAATGCTAGAATTTAAGATCTTTGCCTACAGAAACTTTTATAAATACACATTGATGTTATTGTAAGAAGGTATGCAAAATAGGCCAATGAAATGATACATATGTCATAACGTTTTTGTGTATTTGTACAGTTAATATTATTAAAATGATCTGAATTAGGCATGGCAAAATTTAACATACTACTTCCTTTCAATCTGCATGTATCATTGTTTGTACCATATATGAAAAACTAGGGCTGCTGGTATTTTAAGCATTCCTTTTAAGTGATTAACTAGAATTATTTTAACATGTTAAAAAAATTAACGAAATGAATTGCATTTTAGTCCCAAGCGGGAAAACAACTGGTTTCTTGTACACTGTTAAATACGACACATAAGCTGCATCACAGGCGTTTGCCCACCAGGGATATTCAAACTTAAAAACGAGAAGCCTCAGTGGTAATTGTTTCAACTGCACTAAATGCTCGTCATTGAATAGTAATTGTTTAGCTCCTAAAGGCAATGCTCTATACAAAGCTGAACTGAATTGGTCTGTCAGTATTAGAAATGGAACCTTATCTTCTCTTTACAGGTAAGATGGCAGGCCTTGTTGTTATAATGGTATAGGGCTATGATTAATGTTCATGAACAGCTCATATTTCTAAATAGTGTTTTTATTAAAAAAAATTCAAAGAGTCTCCAAAAAATATCTGGGGTTTCTTAAAGAAAAAAGTTTGATTAAACAACCAAATGCATACATGTTGTTGTATGTTTATAATTATTCATTCAATAATTGAGGAGAAAAGTGATTTTTTAATTGAAAAGCTAGTTTATTTTGTCAATATATGGTTTTTGATTGTAATGTAATTATTTGCGATTAATTAATTACCATCTAATTAACTCAATTAAATATTGAATTGCGTCCGACTAGTAAAAAATAATCCATAATCCCTGACTTTAGCTTCTAAATCTGGCAGAAAACTGACAATGAACACTTATTCTTCTTTGCTTTGACATCAGTGTTTATGTGATTTTGGATCGAGGAACTATTGTGATTCTGACACAGGTATTACTTTCTATTTCCAAACAGCTGAGGAGGGAAATTAGGTGTATTTGACAATAAAACTGCCTGTCTAGTGTTTTCTTATCAGTTTGCAGAGCCTTAGTCTGAGCAGGGTTTGTCATGCATAATGTCAGGTAACATACTCTATTTAAAGATTGTATAGACTTTCAGTATGGTACATTAAAGCAATGCATTGTTATTCAGTATCTTTCCATTTAAATACTTTACGACATCCTAAACAGTACTGCATTGCAATAAAGCTGTGCAGCTGTGTGTTCTGATTGGAGAAAAGCGCATTAATATGTGTCTTTTTTGTTTTTGTGGTTAAACCTTAGTTTTGTCCTTCTGCTCTGTCCATCAGGAACTTGCAAACTAAGCTGTTATCTGTATTGTTTCAATTCTTTGAAGCTATCGAGCGATCCATGATGAACTTTTTCTGTCCCCTCTGAAAGTGGACTTCTTTTACAGTTGTTAACTTTACAATCGGCCCCTAAAAAAGTAGCAGTAGCTTCCACTCCTGTAAAACAGCAGATAAACTCAGTGAGATGAAGTGCTTTGTCTGTAATATCTTTCTAAGACTATTTAACACCTGAATTGTCCTCTCTACACATTGTAAACCCAAAACCTCACTTCAGTAAAGTTAAGCACCTAATAATTCATCCACTGAACCAACAATGCATTATTTTTCCTATGCCTGTGAAAAGAAGCACCAAAAATATTAAAATCAGCAATAAATTGAACACCCTGGATTCTTAAAGAAGTGTTGAGCATTAATGCTGCATAAAGGCCCTTTATTGTGTCAGAACTCCCTTAATTATTTGCTGCATAGAAACAGTGAGGTATCTGAAACATTCTTTAGACATTTGTATCATATCCTGAAATCACAGTTACTGAAAATTTATTGGCTGCACACCTATGATTCAACTCTCTTGTTTCAGCACATCTAAAGGTGTTTGGTGGATTGTGCTGTGGTGATCGTTGAGGCAACTGGAGTAGATTCAACCAACTGTAATGTTTCACAAAGTATATCAAATTTACTTGTTATAGCTATGGGCAGTAACAGTGTTCAAGTAGTTTTTGTACCAAGGGTCAAAGACCACATGGCTCCTTCAAGGTTCGATGTGTTACATGTTCAGAGAAGGCCCACTGTTTTGCACTCTGAATGCTGATTTTAATGCATTTTTTTTTTTGAAAATTAATTTGTCACTTGTACCGTCTGTAAAATAACTGTTGTTGCAATTGTCTTTTTCATTGGAACTGATATATTTACATTGAATCATTTCTTATTATTTGTCATAGGTTCTTCATGGGAGAGATCCATACGACAGATTGGCTTTGAAAGGTAAGACATTAACATTTAACACCACAAAAATAAGATAGAAATGTAATTTATTGTCCCATGGAGGGAAAATCCAGGTGTGTTAGCAGCAAAGCAAATAGTCAAATGAAAGCTTACAAGCTTACACAAGATGAGATGGAAAAAAGATAAAATATTTTACGCAAAAGTCTGCTAAGATTGTGTGAATGCTTTTTTTCTTCTTCTTCTAATATTTGAGAGCATACTTTGTTATTTTGGATGTAGATATTTTGCATTATTTGATATTTTTAATGTGAGGTTGCAAATGGTAGTAAAATCTGAGCATGTAAACAAACCCTTCTAAATGTACAGGCTTTGGTTATCTATGGGCTGCTTCTTAGGGATTTTATGTCCTATGTTCTTATAAAAGGCACACATATTTTTTTCATTTAATGATCCAAAACAAGTGATTTTCATAGCAGTCTGGTAATACTTACTTCAAATTAAGCTACATGAAAATGCTGCTTTTTTCCCAATATCCTTACATAAGTTACTTGTGAACAGGCAATAATTGCGAGGGTGCACCTCCTATAAAGCTAAGGATTTCTATGTATCGTTTTGGCTAAATTCAGCCAGAAAGTAGACTTTACAAGCTGAACTGTGGATTGAATTTATTTTTATTGAGAACACACTTAATAATCCAAGTTAACATAAACTATACAGCTGCCATCTTTTTAAAAAGGCTACACAAGGTATTGTAAACATAGCTGCCTCCCAATAACATTAACCACCCCTTTTTGCACGTAGCCACAATGGCTTATCTTCTCACTACCTCCTAACCTGTTCCTTTGTGGATTCCTAATAAATTTAAAGCCCAGTTAACCCCTAACACTGAACTGAAGGGTCTGTAGTTTAAGGCTTTTGTTTGCGTCTGCATTAGCACGTCGAGAATCAAGAATCCACCTTTCGTATTCCATTTTCAGAGTTTTTTAAAGTGTTTAACAGAGAGGTTAGCACCTCGACGTCGGAGTACACAGAGTGAAGCGAAAAGACTACAACTGTGTAAACAGGCCCCATTTCCGTTTCCGGTGGCAGCGGAATATTGACTATTCCTACAGAACTCAATGGGATTTACAAAATGCTAAATAAAACACTACAGGAACGTTTTTTCTTTACGAAACTTTTTTTGGAACGTCATTGAACAGCGCTGACGACTCGGTGAGTAGCATATTTTAAAAAAAGAACGTTTAAGGTTGTTTTAAGGACATTATCGGACATGCTCTATGCTAGCCATTCTAAAGCAGCCAGGGGGTGATTCTAAATGAGCCAAAAAGCAGAGACAGGAGCAATTGTCAAACTTTTGGTGTCCATCATTCGATTTCATCCTGGACACTACAGAAAATGGGCTTAAAGTGTAAAAAACCGAACTTCTCCTTTAAGGGCTATTCTCAACTCTGCATTTACATCCTACACAAAACTGTCCATTCATCACCTGTGTATAATTGTAGCAGTAGTTGTATTAGTGTTTTTGATGTTTGGATGTTATTTGTCAGATACACAGGTCTCTTCGCTATTAGAATTGAATCTATATCAATTTTAGAAGAAATCGATCCTACATGATGGAAATAATGTCTTTTCTAGTTTACATCAAAGTTTTAGTGTGAGCTTAACATGCTTAAAGAGTGGGAGTGGCGGTCTAGTGGTTAGGCCTTGGGCTTGCACTCCCACAGACTGCCACTCTTGGGTCTCTGAGCAAAGACACTTAACCCCTGATTGCTCTCTGGGCATGGGTTAAATGCAGGAAGTTAATTTCTCCATTGTGAGATCAATAAAGTTGAATTTATTTCAATTTTTTTATTTCACATAATTTATGGGTTCTCTCTGCTACTTTAAATGATCAGGTATGTAAATTAAAAGCTCAGTGTGTTATAACAATATTTTTTTCCCTACAATATTTTCTTTAATGTTAAAACAAATTACTTTGTTCAAGCTGTTTTCAGTGTCAACTACTTATCAGAGTTGCAAAATACATTGAACTGTCATAACTGGCAGTTTTTCTATGAATCTGTCTGCAGCCTGAGGCTCTGCTGATGTTTTCTAGTTCCCACACATAATAAGCGGAGGAAAGTAGGAGTCATTAAAGTTGCCGCCTCAGTGTTGTGCGGCTCTGATGGTTTCCATCTCTTTCATCCGTGTGAGGATGTGCTAAGCTTCTCAACAATAAAACGCATGGAAACAGTCGTCCTTGATTAGATTAAAATCTCCAACAGCAGCCAAATGCCCAAACAGTTTTTTGTTCCGAGTGTGCATTTTCCATCATGACGATTAGCACTCTGTTTTCAACTTTAACAATCCTTATTTCCACTCTAGGCCAGCGTGAGATTGGTTTTGTTTGAAATGACCAGTTGCTTTATAACTGCAGCCAAATCCTCTCTGCTGCTCCAGAGTTACCAGTATATTTTATTGGGAACTGTTTAATTACACTTGGAGCTCAGCGTGAAATGTAAAGAAAAACACTTTGGTGGCCAAACACAGGATGCAATTTGATTGCAATAAAACTGAAATAGAAATTAGTTTGGCTGATTAAAAAGAGAGCGTTCTAAAGGTTCGGAAACCTGTAAGCCATTTCAAGGACAGTTTTTATTTGCTGTAATTGCCCATGCAATCATGACACCTTGTAAAATGTGTCCTCAGGCAGTATAAAAACATCACAGTGGATAATATGAATCTGATATTATGGTAGCTGTCATGGCAACATTGTGCAGATAGTGTTTGGCCTCTCGTCTGAATAATTCTCTTGATGTTTAGTTAGGAAGGAGGAGATAAATCTAACAACAATGCTGACAAAAATCTTAAAAGTTATCTTTTTTTTATTGAATCAAAAGCCCAATGAGTTTCTGGCCATTGGAGCTAACCTGTGATATATATTTCTTTAGTTAGTAAAAAATATTTTTGATCTAAGTTGATTTGAAAAAAACAACCAAATAAACTTTCTCATGAGTTGTTTTTGTTTTATGGAATTTCAGTCAACAGCAATAAGTTTAAAAGCAGCAAGCCCAACTTTATTACACAGGGTGGTACTCCATATAAAATGTAAAGCACTCAGCACAGCACACATTGAAAGAACAATTAAGTAGCGGAAAACTCCAGATTCCCGTGTATTCTGTGGTGTTTTCTGAGTGATATAATTGCTACTTTCATATTTGTTCCCATGAGAGAACAGCCTGTGTGAGCTATCTGTTTTTAGGGTTCAGTTAAGGTGGGGCTTTGTTGCAGTTTGTTGCAGCATCTAACATTCTTCTTTCAAAGACTGCCCCGTCCTCCACCTCCATCTTTTCTGTTAACTCTGTTTACGCTTCATATAAATTTTGTTCCAGACAATGCTTTCTGCCACAGTGAGTGTTTTTTTCATATGAAAAAACAAACATTTTATGTTTATTCTGACCCCTTGCTAGGAACAATTTAAACTGGACTTATTAGGTTGCTTTGGCCAGTTTTCCAATAAAGGGTAGATTTCATGAATGCACCACAATTTTTCAGGAAACTGCTTCTTCCGGATCCTTTAAACCAGCGGTCCTCAACCACCGGGCCGCGGACCGGTACCGGTCCGTCGGTCATTTGGTACTAGGGATGGGCGATATGGACAAAAAAATTTATCACGATAATTTCTAGGTTTTACTACGATAACGATAAGTGATGATAAAAAACAAAACAAAAACACAATATCAGCCTAATGTATCAAACCAATCAAACAAGCCTGAAATATGAGAACAAATGTCACATTTATTTAAAGCTACAGTGTGTAATAATTACAGGGATATACAGTCAGAAATGTAATATATTATACATAACTATGTTATTTATCATCATCTATGAGCTCAGCCTCTTAACCTTAAAGGAGAAGTTCGGTTTTTTACACTTTAAGCCCATTTTCTGTAGTGTCCAGGATGAAATCGAATGATCGACACCAAAAGTTTGACAATTGCTCCTGTCTCTGCTTTTTGGCTCATTTAGAATCAACCCCTGGCTGCTTTAGAATGGCTTCCATAGAGCATGTCCGATAATCTCCTTAAAACAACCTTAAACGTTCTTTTTTTAAAATATGCTACTCACCGGGTCGTCAGCGCTGTTCAATGACGTTCCAAAAAAAGTTTCGTAAAGAAAAAACGTTCCTGTAGTGTTTTATTTAGCATTTTGTAAATCCCATTGAGTTCTGTAGGAATAGTCAATATTCCGCTGCCACCGGAAACGGAAATGGGGCCTGTTTACACAGTTGTAGTCTTTTCGCTTCACTCTGTGTACTCCGACGGCGAGGTGCTAACGTCTCTGTTAAACACTTTAAAAAACTCTGAAAATGGAATACGAAAGGTGGATTCTTGATTCTCGACGTCGGAGTACACAGAGTGAAGCGAAAAGAGGTTTTTGAAGTCGAGGCTTCTGCATCGCAGCGCATCTTCTGACTAGCATCATATTCCGGTTTGTGTTTGAGGTGGTGAAATAAATTGGTAGTGTTGCTGTCCTTTGTCGTCACAGGTTGTCTGCAAACTTTGCATATTACGACTTTCTGCTCCGTATCAGACTTTTTAAATCCAAACCAGTTCCAGATAACGGAGCTGGAGCCTCTTTTAGGAACCAGGTCTTGGGGCACGTCTCCTCCACCTTCCGCCATGCTTGTTGTTTGCAAATGGCTCGCACGTGAGTTGGACTGCAGGTGTGCCACGCGCAGTACAGTATACGTCACCGGTGGGAGTTAATCGTTTTTATCGCGAGATGACAAATTGTTACAATGAGGAATTTCTTTGACGATATATCGCACACGATAACATATCGCCCATCCCTATTTGGTAGAGGGCCGCACAGAAGTGTATATATATATATATATTAGTGCTGTCAATCGATTAAATTTTTTAATCGCGATTAATCGCATCAATGCCTGAGTTAACTCGCGATTAATCGCATTTTAATCGCACATTCTTTTCCTGATTGAAAATCATTTAAATACTCTCGATGACATACAAAAAAATACATACAGGCTAGGTTTGTGCCAATGTTCTTTTTTTTAAATGAAAACAGGTCACAGATACTGATTTATGCCATAGAAACATATGGCAAGAAGATGGGGAGGCATGTAGCAAAAAATAACAAATATGTAGCCAAAAAAAAGGCCCTGAAAACAGGCTGATGTAAAAGACAGTCTTTACAGTTAATACAGTCTTTTGAACAAAGACAAGCATTTTACCCTACTGCTATAAAATGTAGTACAGTTAACATTAGATGTTAATTAACCAAGATAATAATGAACAATTTTCAATCAATACATCAAAATCAATAGACCGACATCACTAGATGGAGGTAGTCTATACTCTAGAAAGTTACTTTTCAGCCTCTTAACAAAAATAAGAACACACACACCCACTCACCCACACACAGACACACCCACCCACACACACAAACACACACACGATACTGACCTGTGGCGTACACAGACAGCAAGAGTGCCGTAGCAGATTCCATTTCACCTCAGTAATCAGTTTTCTCAGCGTATTTCAGGTTGCTACTAGTTACCAGACACTCAACTTGTTTGTTGGTGTTGGGGCTTAAAGAAAAGGCACTAGCGCTACCCAGTGTATGAGCGTCTTTTTTCCTTGAGGAGCTCCGCTCTCGAAGCCTATGAGAAATGCATACACTGGGGGAAAATAGCCCCGCCTTCCCGCAGGCTGCAGCGGGATGTACTTGGAAAATTGTACCATAAAACCACATAGCGTTAATCTCACGTTAAAAAAATTATCGCCGTTAAAATGGCCTTGCGTTAACGCGTTAATAACGCGATAATTTTGACAGCACTAATATATATATATATATATATATATATATATATATATATATTAGTGCTGTCAATCGATTAAATTTTTTAATCGCGATTAATCGCATCAATGCCTGAGTTAACTCGCGATTAATCGCATTTTAATCGCACATTTTTTTCCTGATTGAAAATCATTTAAATACTCTCGATGACATACAAAAAAATACATACAGGCTAGGTTTGTGCCAATGTTCTTTTTTTAAAATGAAAACAGGTCACAGATACTGATTTATGCCATAGAAACATATGGCAAGAAGATGGGGAGGCATGTAGCAAAAAATAACAAATATGTAGGCAAAAAAAAGGCCCTGAAAACAGGCTGATGTAAAAGACAGTCTTTACAGTTAATACAGTCTTTTGAACAAAGACAAGCATTTTACCCTACCGCTATAAAATGCAGTAGAGTTAACATTAGATGTTAATTAACCAAGGTAATAATGAACAATTTTCAATCAATACATCAAAATCAATAGACCGACATTACTAGATGAAGGTAGTCTATGCTCTAGAAAGTTACTTTTCAGCCTCTTAACAAAAATGAGAACACACACACACCCACTCACCCACACACAGACACACCCACCCACACACACACACACGCGATACTGACCTGTTGCGTACACAGACGGCAAGAGGGCTGCTACGAGATTCCATTTCACCTCAGTAATCAGTTTTCTCAGCGTATTTCAGGTTGCTACTAGTTACCAGACACTCAACTTGTTTGTTGGTGGTGGGGCTTAAAGAAAAGGCACTAGCGTCACCCAGTGTATGAGCGTCTTTTTCCCTTGAGGAGCTCCGCTCTAGAAGCCTATGAGAAATGCATAGACTGGGGGAAAATAGCCCCGCCTTCCCGCAGGCTGCAGCGGGATGTACTTGGAAAAATTGTACCATAAAACCACATAGCGTTAATCTCACGTTAAAAAAATTATCGCCGTTAAAATGGCCTCGCGTTAACGCGTTAATAACGCGATAATTTTGACAGCACTAATATATATATATATATATATATATATATATATATATATATATATATATATATATAATCCGAGTCTGAGTGATGTTTTATTTTTTAAAATATAAAAAAATTGCGGTATTGTCTCCCAATTACATCAGTCGGTGCATCTGTGCCTCTTGACACAGGTTGATTCAGTTCAAGACTCATCCTGTCTATAACATCCTATCTTTGTGAAGCGGGATTTTCTGCGGTTACAGCGACCAAAACAAAGCTACGGAGGAGACTGGACATCAGGAGCACACTTCGTGTGTCATTGTCTCCGATTATGCCTAGATGCACCCCCACCAAACATCAGCATTTTTATCGAAAAGGTAGAAAAAACTTTTAAGCAGAAGCTATAATGCTGCGTTCACACCGGGGGCAGCTGGCGCGACAGAAGCAGCGAGTTTACATGCAAAGTCAATGGTTGACGCGCGTCAAGGCGCAGCAAAAGGTCCCGCGGCGCGTTTTGAGCAGCAGGCGCAGCGCGTCTGAGCAGCTGAAGCAGCGTGTCGGGCGCGTTTTGGCATCTGACGCACGTGACGCGCCGCAAACGCGTTGCTGCTCGAGATGGAAAAATTGAATTCTTGCTGCTCGACGCGCCGCGTCAACCAATCAGAGAAGCTGATCTGGGAGCTGGCTGGGAGAGAGACACAGCGCTGATGACACAGACCGCTCTGATTACTCCTCTTAAACAGTTTATTAACGCATAATTAACTTAAAATATATACATCTGCCGGCAGAATATGTTGGCTTTTATTATTCTGGTGCCTGCAGATCGGATTATTTAGATGAAAAACACCTACCAGCCGCCGTGGTAAACCACGAGGAGGCGACCCGTCCAGAGGCTACTGTTGAAGGGATTCCTTCTGTCGGCGCACCGTCGGTATGTGGGGGTCTGAGCGGCTCCGACAGAAATAACATTGGGAGACAGGATTGTAATCTGGATGAACTGACGGCACTGATTAAGTTTTCAGGTGGATTTTCTCACTTAAAAACATATTAAAACTACTTTATTCCCACTGATCACAGCAAATATAGCTGCAAGGCAGAGAAAGGATAGTGAAGCTCCGCCCAACGCGCGTCAGAGCCACTTTTGCACCGCGCAGCCAGAGCAGCAAAGCTGCTTCAGCCGCGCGTCAGAACTCACTGGTACAAGCAGCAAAAATGAAGCAGCAGACGCGATTTTGCTGCTTTTGCTGCGTCCGGTCTGAACGTAGCATAATACATTTGAAGAACTTCTTAGAGAGCAAACCGTGCATAAGAAAGAATATTCCACAGCACAAAATCTAGGAGTAAAGATTAGGGAGATTAAAGACCTGCAGCAGAGTTTATTGCAAACTCAACAAGAAAACACAAGCTTGAAGGAAGCTCATGCTCAGTTAAATAAGGCCTAAGAGGATCAGTGTCAGAAGAGTTTGGCAGATCTGAAGGATCAGTTGAAAATCGCTTTAACAAAAAGCTATAACAAAATGAAGAAAATATGAAGCAGGAACTTGCAAAGAAGTTGCAAAAAACTTCTACTGAAGCTCCACCTCCTTTTTGAACTCAGAAGAGTTCGCAAGGCCTCATCAATGCTGTATCAGAGGTCCAGGCAAACCACTAAGAAGAGCTAGAGAAACTGCACTGCGGCATCGCTGGCAAGAGAAACCTGCCCTGCAGGAGGAAGAGTTAACAGAGAAACACTCACTCAGCCTTCAGGAGAAAGCTCAGGAACTAAGGGAAACATCTCAGCAACTCACCGCTTGGTTCTACACATTTTTGGGGCCCCTGAATTGATGTTTGTTGAATTGCGCTGTGTTGTCCCATAACTTATCTCCCAGGCTGGACATCATTTTTTAAGCGCGTTAATACTAAGATTCCCAGCACCCAGAAGGATTAAAAGGTGTTCGATAGTCACTATATTATGAACACTTTACATTTGTATTTTTTTAAAGATACAGCTAGAACATATAACTTTCCATCCACTTTACAATGACCTACAGTACTGTGTTATTTTGGTCTATTTTATAAATGGAAGTTTGTGGTTGTTATGGTGGTTTTATCCTGGAATACAATGTCATCACTTCTTTCAAGAAACATGCATCTGCCTTTTCTTAGCGAGTTTCCTTTATTTCCTCTGTGTCCTAGTGTTATTGGCGCAGATGCAGGGAACGGCATCCGAGTGTTTATCCCTGACATCGGCATGTTCATGGTCGGCCTGGCCATCTGGCTGCTGTGTCGCAGTCTGGTCCAGAAGAGGCCGCCTGAGGAAATGGGCCAGTACAACGCAGACTTCGATGCAGAGGAACAAGTAGGTTTCAACTATGCAGAACTGTTGGTGTCCTGAAGTTACATAAAGATACATAACATTTTTGTTATTTTATGATAAACCTACTAAAGCACCATGCAGGGGTTCATGTTTGTGGCTTAATGGATCCTGTAATTCTCTTAACTCTCCACCTGGTGTTAGTGAGGATAGAGGCTTAAGCTATAGAATATTTGCAGTACAAAGAGAACATTTATTGTTCTAAAACAACAAAACCCAGGGTTATGATCCATTGTAATGAGCTGAAATATGTATTGGGAAAAAAAGATGTTCACTCAAGAAGTTCATTCAAAGGGAACTTCTTCCACTGTGCTTAGCAGTAATTGCTGCTTAGTACCATTTAGGAAGCATGCACCTGTATGCTTTGGTCTTCATTAAATTGGTAGCCATGTTGACTATCCTGGGCGCATGTAAAGACTACATCCAAGCCCTCCAGTGTCAGATCTACAACACTCCAAGTTATCAGTTGCTGCTAATGACCTCATCCTGCTGCTCCTCTGGTTGTAACAAAATTATTGTCTCCAAGTAACTGAAACAAATAACCCAGGATTTCTCTGACACAAAGCAAAAACAACAAAGGGGTACATGAAAATATTTAAATTCTTAGATAGTAAAACAACATAGGGCTGGGATCTGTTTTGCTTTCTGAAAAATTAAACAAGCTTTTATCAACCAAAAACTAAGTTTTTCTTATATGTTTATAATCTTGAGCTGTGACCCACATCCAAACCAAGCACAGGAACAGACTGGATGTAGAGAACAGCCTGTTATGTGCTGTTTTTCACACTGAGCTATCAGAGCTCATCAAAACAGCTCAGGTGTCTTGATGAAAACAAAGTAAAATTAATTAAGTTAGTCTGACTATAATTTTTTTTCTACATTTTGTTTCCAATTCATCAAGTTTAAATGTGATTATCAGGCAGTTACTCAGAGGAGGTCTGGTTTTATAAATACAGATTTATAATATGATTTTATTTTGATTCCTTACTAACTTTCAGGCAAGAAATTTATGTTTTTTTATTTGAGATGGAAAACATAAAATTATAAAAATTAAGTGCTCAAATTTTGGATGGATGGATGGATGGATGGATGGATGGATGGATGGATGGATGGATGGATGGATGGATGGATGGATGGATGGATGGATGGATGGATGGATGGATGGATGGATAGATAGATAGATTTGCCTGCCCAATAGCAAAGATAAAATCATATTAAATAGGATAAAAAACTCAAAATGTGATCAAATAATAATAATAAAAACCTTCAAGAGACAGTAAACAGTCTAATGGCTGTTGGGACAAAATCTTCTATATCTCTCCATTCTACTTCTCACAGAGATCAGTCTTGAAATAGTTTTCATCTCAGTAATTGTACGTCCCACTTTTGGACAATCATCAGTACTTTTGACTGAGAGGGGTACTCATGGTAAGGCTAAATGTCTGAAGGAGTACACAAGTCAAAAAAGGTTGGGAAACACTGCTGTACTTGCTTGTAAATCGGACTCCAGGCTAGGAGCAAGCTCACACACAAAATACACATAAAGGCTGGCTGCTAGGATACTCGAAGAGGACATGTTTATTTCAGGCTTCAGTTTAGATGCAAAATGTCTGACATGCTCAAACCACACTCACCTCCATTTGTTAATGCTCTGATAAGCTAAGGAAAATAATATTTCATCAGAGCAACAGTAAAACTGATGGTGTAGTTGAAGAGACCTTTATTTTATCTAAGGAAATATGAAGATTTTCAGGAAACAACCCTGATCAGACCTGATATCTGTGTGGGGTAGGATGGATGGTAGCAACAGCAGGTAAGCTTGGAGAGCTTTGAGTCTGTAGGACAAAACATACTTCTATTATAATAATGGTATCGTAGCAATGGTGAGTGACTGCAGCTCCTTTAGTTGTGATAAAGCTCCACATGACAGTTACCTGCCTATTTGGCTCTGTGATTACATTACCTGATGCTGTTCTTCAGTTTTTGCACACATCTTGTGAAAGCAATAAGAAAGTGTCTGAGGTTAGGCTTTAAAGTAGTGCTGGGCGATAATTCAATAACGATATATATCGATCGATAGACGTGTGGCGCAATAGAAAAAAAGAGGGTCGATAAAAGTTCGATAAAAAAGAAATGCAGTTTTCCTTCCTTCTCATTGTAGCCTAGCATGTAGGTTTATGCTAGTCACTGCTTCCTCCCAACCAATCACAATCGCGGACCCAGGCACGCCGTCACCAAGCGCCGCCCTCTCAAACCACAACACAGAGCACTTGAAGCTGTGCAGCAAGGAGAGGTGGAGGAAATTGTTTCAAAGAAAGGTTTTTGTAGTTCGGCAGTCTGGCAGTATTTCGGTCATGGCAAGTCGGACCAAAAACAAACCACAGTCATCTAGAAAATGTGTCGGGAACCAGTGAAAACCAGTCTGATAACGCAACCAACTTTTTTTTTATCATCTCAGCCGCTCACAGCCGCAGGAGTACGAGCTGTGTAGGCCCCGACACGGCTCTCCTCCGAGGAATCTTCGGGAAAAATATATATATATTTTCTGGGCAGTTTCCCACGTACTTCTAACAATTGAGAGAAAAATGCTGAGGGGCCAGAAACTTTGAAGTAATAACTCAGGTTAAAGCAGGAAACGGGGGCGGCGGTGGGGGGGCATTTATTTATTTGTTATATTTATTTTGGTCACCTTTCTGGTCACTTTAGTTTATTCTTTGTCAGTATTTAATAACATAACTCAGGTCTCTTAAGTTATTTATCTTTAAAACAATTCTTTTATGGTTAAAAAAGTTGGTTAAATAAAGATTTAATTCGAAGTCTGTGTTTGTGTTTTTTATTAAAATTAAATCATTTAGCAATATTATAAAAAGTCCAGGCAGAGCTGCACATAAAATATGGTTTCAAATCTTTTCAATAATTATCGATATCGATCAATATGCATTTTTTTTTATCGATAAGCTTTTTTTCTATATCGCCCAGCCCTACTTTAAAGCACCTAGTACGCAAAGCTGGAGTCTGTCCAAGATGAACATTTTAAGCAAGCTGACTACAGCAAGGAAGATATTCGTAGAATCTCACTTCCAAAGATCCCACTGTCCTTTTAAACAGAGCAAACCATTAATGGTTTATGAGACTTTTTACTTTGACATTTACAGGAATCAGAGATCATTTTTCTTACTTTAAACTCAACATCAAGGAGAGACCTAAAGCAACCACATGTTGAAATAATTGCTCACCCTAAGTCGTAAAACAATATCATTGATGGCTGAAATGACAGTTTTCTGCAGTAAAGTCCTGCTTATGTATTTTCCCAAACTGGAGAAGAGAAGTTTCTGGATTATGTTCCTAGGGTGTAAAAGAGTTAGATTTTAAATTTTAATAAAATCAGAGCCTTATAACTAGTTTGCTTTCAGCCTCTGTCATTACCAAGAGAGAAAACTGCAGTGTGAAGACATTTGTACACAGGCTCTCCATCTGGAAATCGCTGTATAAATGCAGAGATTCAATTCCACAAAACCTACTTGATGACCAAAAGATAAAAACCGTGCTCCCATAAACATGAAGAGGTTTGAGTTAACTCTCTACAAACAATGTTGTTGATCATAAAATTTTGATGTAAACATCTTGACACGAATAGATTCGGGGCTAAAACGCTGTGGGAGTAAATTGTCAGTCTGGAGGTTCACATAAACTTTAAACCTCCTTTTTCAAATTTAATATAACACTTCAGTGGTTTTTGCTTTGGTGCTCAGATTTGAAACTGATGCAGATTTTCTTGAATCCACACATGTTCACCATATACCCCTAGTGCTATTAGGCTAAATGTGACTTATTAAGTTGAAGATAAAACACATGGCATAGTCAATCAAAAATAAAAGACTTTAGACCTCACATTTAGTGATGCACTAAAGACTGGAGACTGAGACTGCTGGTCTAAGACTCCATCGTTAGTGACAACTTTTACATCTTGCTGTGATGAGTGAAGGAAGCTGGTTATGCACAAAATGTTGGCTAAAGACTGCGGCTGTTATACTTTGAAAAGTTGTCTTGAGTATAAAGTGAAGTTTTAAGATTATACGATGTTAATTGATCATTATTTTTTGTTAATATTATTAGCCGACCCTTCCTAATAATAAGCACCTGAAAAAGTATATTGGGCGTGCTTTGGTGGCGCAGTGGTTAGTGCTTAAGACCCAAGTATGGAGGCCTTAGTCCCAGCCACTAGTGCGGTAAAATCTCATAAAAAAAAAAAAGAGGAATATATTACATTTCTTAAAAACAGGTCCAACACTGTCTCGCTGCTAAGCTTGTTACAACTTTACAAGGAGACACTGAAAAAAATTGAAATATCAAAACTTTAACACTGATTATTTTTATTTGCTATACTTTATGTTGTTCAGTATGCTGCAATGTTTACCATAAATTTGAACATCTTTGTAACGTATAACAGACAGTGAAGGCTTTGAATATGGATTTAGATGCAAAGAAAACCCTCTACATTTTATTAAAATGCGACGAGAGAGCTGATTTTAATTACTATTTGGTTAACAATAACTTTTACTTAATTTTTTTGAATAATATACTCTAGAAATGAACAGGACGGTGCATTCAGTTTTAAATGGTTAAAAGATAACTGTTGATAAATAAAAAAAAAAGTGAATGTTAAACATTACAGTGGTAATTTAGGCCTAAAAATAAATGGTACAAATTACCTACTGAGATTCAGGTTTAGAGGTGATCCATATGGTTTGAATTTGATGAGTTGTTTGTTTAATCAGTTAAAGAATTGGGACTTAGATTTGGGAAAAAAAAATGTTAAGCATCACTGTTACATACATTTTTTGTTTTTAACCATCAATCGATTTCAACATTTTATTTATTAATAATTGTAACAGTCAAAGGTCGGCAGTTCCAGTAGTCCGATGTAAGCCCTTTTATCCCTTCTAAAATCTTTTTTTTTTATGTGTTGAGATAATTTTAAAAGACCTACAATGTAAGAGGCAATCTGTTTTTTCAGAGAAATCCTCAGAAAAAATAAAACAAAGATCATTAGATAATATAAATCATTACTGGGTAGAAGCCTCACAATTAAGGTTAAGCAAAGTGGATTATGTGCCTCTCCACTCATCCTCCACACTCTGGGATGTTTGATTTATGAATAAAATGCAAAATATACTTTGGTTTGAAAAGAGGACTCAAAACAATAGAGCTTAAGTCCTTTTCTTCTAAATTCAGGCCTTTCCCTTTTGTATCTAGATAAGGGGAGAGGCCAAACACAATAAATAGGAGAGTTTTTGCTCCTGCCCTGGATACATATTTATCTATTTTGGCACTTAAACCATTGATTCCAGCTGAGGCGAACCCTTAAGCAGCATTGCCTCCTCTTGAGGCTGTGATTTTACCTTTGCTTATAGATTACTCCTGTGAGCCTTCGGAAGTTTTCTGAGCACCTGCTGGAGGGAATATATAACCATTGTGGGAAGGGATCCTGACATCTTGCTGTAAAGAAATATGTCTGGGCTCCCTTAAACCACCTAATTTTAATAAAACCAAGTCTCAGATAAAAAAAAACAAACAAAAAAAACAAAATTGAGTTTTTTACCTTCAGGTTGCTTTCATTCAGTTCTAAAATATCAATAACCATTTTAAGCTTAAATGTATAGATGGTGTCAGGAAGTGTCTGCTGGAATTACTGTGAAGTTAGCGGTCTTCCCATTTGATATGTTTTATTAAATAAAATGTGTTTAGATAAAATCATATTAATTGGTTTTACTAATAACTGAAACATCTGAAATTCAAATACAATTGATAAAAGGCATTTAAACAGGCAGGTTTGCCAAAGTGCTCTACATAGCATGATAAATAAATAGAAAATGAAGACAAGATATCCAACAGCAATAAAAAACATTTATAATATAGAACAAACTGGTAAAAAAAGTGCTATAAAAGTTATGTGTTTTAAAAGTATTTTAGAAAAAGAAACAGAAAAGATAAATCTTATCTATTCATCTAGTCTTTGTGACAACTAAAAGCAGCTGCTCAGTTGATCTAAGGAAATATAAAGCCAGAGTAGATCTGGGTGTTAAAGAGGAATGAAGCAGATGAAGTAACTAACAATGATGACACACTGTAAAATCAGGAAGGTTAATGCAACTCAGTGTGTTAAATTTAACGCTTTTTTAAATCTAAAGTGTTAATATTTCAACCTCAAAATATTGTGTTAAATATTTCACAGTGTTGTTTGATGACACCACATAAGTGCATTTTGAACTTGATATAACGTTATTCCTCTTCAACATAGGTGTTAATTGGAAATTAAGATGACTCTCCACAAAAGAATCATACAATTCCAATAATGTGTTAACATTAATTATTTAAAAGTTAAAAGTACAATTTCAGTTAAGTATATCAATTCCAGGGACTCCAAAGCTCTACACACATTAATTCACGTACTGATAGAATAGAGTAGTAAATCCTTTTATTGTCCCACAATGTGAAAATTGTGGTGTTTACAGCAGCAAAGGTTATAGTAGAAGTGGTCACACAATGTGGTTAGACACTCTTTATCTGGATGATAAAAAAATCAATAACAGCTGTGGACATTTTAATGGATATGTGAAAAATAGCAGCAACTCCAGAGATGTGCAAAAAAAAATGCTATTGCTAAGCTACATTATGGCCACTATATCACAGAGAGAAGTCACTATGGTACAAGATTCGAGTCGGCAAATGTGGAACTGTTTGTAGACACTGGGAAGGCTACTGAAATTTGACATGAAAAACTCACTCTTTCCAAGTTACAAATCCTCTTAATGCTCATTAATAGATTTAACTGGTCTATACTACATAAGGTGTGAACTTCAAGACTGGATGCTCTAATCAACTCCAGCCGGAGTGTCTGTAACTCAATTAGAGGTGTTTACATTATCCTAGCTTGACATACAACTCTCACAGAGTTTTTTTTAACACTACCAGTGTTTGAACTCAAAACTGTATTACTCACCAGCTGGAATGACTTACAAAAAAAAGGAGCAAATGAAGAAGGTAAGATGGATTCATGTCTCTTTGCAAGTAAGAATATTTGAGATTAAATCATGGGTTTGTCTCTCTGACTAGTACGTCAATTAAAGAGGCTTAAGGTTTTCTACTTGCCATAAGTTGAGGAAACTTTGGTGCTAAACAAGGCTGATCTGTTTATCTGGTGTAAAATCGGAATCCATAATTACTCCAAAATGTGTTCAATCCACTGTTTTCCTTTCATTGAAGCTCACACTATTTTGTGTAAACAAATTTTTTTCTGATTATATCCCAATGTACTGAAATGCACTGGTGTCATTATGGTGATTTATTCTCCAGAGAAAGTGATAGGCTACTTTTCCATCTAATATTGTATAGCCCCATAATTTATTTAATCGATTAATCCATTTTACTATGATTGGCTATGGCTTTTTCTACTTAAAAGCTACAACAGGGGTTATTTCGCCACCATGTTTATTCACTTTTATATAAAGCTCTTCTGGTCTACTAACAGTCAAAACATGCACCATTTGAGGCTTTATGTGCACAAAGAAAAACTGCTTGGTTGATAATGTCTAATCATTATTTTAATGCTCCATTCAACTGATAGCTAAAGCCAGGAGGAAAGCAGTCTGTTTTCACCGCTCTGGATGAGCCTCGAAATCAAGAATTGAGTATAACTTTTGTGTGAGAGTTGATGGCTTAGAAAGCAGCCTCCCATCATGTCTGGCAAGCCTCTGCCATCACTTTTCATGACTCAGTCTTAATTAAGTCCACATTTATCCGCTCTGTGTGCTCCGACTGGCACAGATGGCATTTCTCTCCTTCTGTCTCATGCTGGGAAAAACACCAGGGAAGTTTATCTCTACAGGCTTTTGTGGTTTATGTTTTGACTAAAACTGAATTTATATTACCTGTTTCATTTGTCTGTCGGGTTCTTTATGTATTGAATTTACCAGCTGGTGTTTGCCTTATGCAGACACTATAGAAGACTAGAAACACTTTATTCAAATACCACAGCCAAGGAAAAACAAAACAGGCCAAAACACTGCTTTGCTTGTTGTTTCTTGCTTGACAGATTTATGCTCGAATCCGCTAAAATAAACTCAGATGATACTCACAGATTTTTATTCTATCATTACCTGTATAAAACAGTTTTCAGCACCATGGAGAGCTCTGATTTCTAACTCTTTTGTTATTTACCTGTAAGGAGGACGAGGAGAAGCCGAGTCCATATGATGACGATGTCCTGCTGGAGGACGACCTGGAGGCAGGTTATGAGGCAGGGGAGGATGAGGAGAACGAGGAGCTTTTTGATGAAGATGAGGAGGATGAAGAGGAGGAGGAGGAGGAAGAGGCAAAAGAAAGTACTAAGATGAAGATCCTGCGAATGGTGGCAGAAGTGGCTTCAAAAGTGAAGGAGATCATTGGGAATCTGATCACCACTGCAGGGAAAGTGGTGGTCACCATCCTGCTGGGCATGACAGGTGAAATTTTCTCTCTTCCTACCTGAACTCCTGGATTTATGGCAAGGATTTCCCAGCAACACTAATACATAACATTTTATTGTGAAACATAATTGAAAATATTAAACCTTTACTGGGACATTGGTTCGGTTTCATCAGACCAACTCTATTACTGGAATAACCAGAATGTTACACAGAGTAGTATAAAGTACACAGTCCATTTAACAACATGGACAGTATAACTGAGCATTTTAACAGCCTTAAGCCTCAGTAGTTTTTTTCTTTTTGTAGCCAATAAGTTTGGTCTTATCTCTTCTTTTAGTTTTGTTTCAAACCAAACTTTGGATAAAACAGAATATGGTGGATCCGATGAGTTTGTGACATTTTTAGAAGAAAACAGAGACTCCATCTAATAAGGTACACTTTCTTTATCAATCAAATGGAAGGCAAATCAGGAAAGAAGCACAAAAACTAAAAAGAAACTATAACCTGGCTGTTTTAGCATTCAGTCTGTTTTGCTTGTAGACTTCTCATCTTAACCTTGCAATATTTTCTCATGCTGCCTTGCAGACCTCTTATCCACAACCCTTTTCAAATGGTCTGATTTGATTTAGTCTTGGACTCTGTCTAACCTATTCAAAAACATTGAAATTTATCCAGCTGAAGTCATTCTCTTCATGTTGATATGCTAAGATGTTTAAAATAAAAAGCTCAGAGGAGTAATTTATAATTAAATAAAAACGAAACTACTTTTGCCATCAATAAAAGCAGGGAAATGGCACGTCAGGCCATTGCTGAAAGATTATACACATATTGTTACCTTTTTCATCATACACACTATATCAAGAGACCTATTCAAATTAATTGCTTCAATCAATTTCAACAACAAATTTAAACTAGAGTTAGCCTTCATCTTTTGATAAAAATGTTGTTTGATTGTATTAAAAATTAAACATCTTCAAACTAGGGTTTTAGAGTGAGGTGCCAGGTGTTTTTATGTTTTACCATGAGGGCTCATTTTTCTCTTTATCAACTCGCCAATTTTGTCATGGTATGTATTTCTAATAACATGGGAATTAACGTCTCCTGACTCGCGATCATGCTGATCTTTATAACCTCTGAGCAAGCTATGAGTTTAGTCAAAAGATGGAAAAGATCCAGTATCCAGAAAACCTTACTGTGAAGTAAAACTTTATTTGAGCTGATTCTGAATTATCTATGATTCATTTTTTAATTGATTGCTATGATTAAATGTGTTATTTACTTTAAAGAAAACTTGTTCTTCTGTAGTAGTTTATATTTTTAGTTAATGCAATTCTACAACTTTAAAATAACAGTTACTTTTTTACTTCACTTACAAACCAAGTCAGTGTGATTAAATAATTCAATTTTATGTGCTATAAGTAATGTAAAAAAAAAAGTTAGCATAGCCCAAATAAAAAAGAAAAAGGGGGGAAAAACATCTTCTAAGAAAAAAGTGATTTCTGTTCTATTGCAAAATGTGCAAGTTGAAAATAAAAAGAAGCCACTTAGTGTTACAAATGACAAAAAATGCTAAATTCAATATTTAAACTCAGCCTCTTTTCTGAGCCAGCCTGCATCTGCATATCTCGGCTTTGTCTGGCTGCACCGCTTCCTTTTTTATGCATGTCAGGACATATGTTACGTATTTGAGGTAAGCACAAGGGAGATACAGGTATCTTTGAATTAAGCATAAGATTGGAGCACATATGCAGATAGACTAGTGTGTTTGCAGACATTTCATCACAGGAAAGCAGTGAATCCCATAGTTTCAAGGGGCTCTTTATTCTTTTGGTATCAGTTCACTGAAGGGACCTTGCACAGAAGAGAAATAATCTCTGGTCAGGGCAGGAGCTCAGATTACAAACCCACTGCTGGGAATATTACCGACAAAGGTTACAAACTGTAATATTATTCTGCTTCTCCTCTGCCTGCATCTTCTCCATGTAATGATCAGATCTAGCATACGGGCACTGCTTTTACAAATTGCGACTCCTTTTACAGTACAATGCACAAAAAACAATTAGACAAGTGATACTGTAGGTGCAAATATTTGCTGTTTAGTGGATAACATTGCAATGAAAAAAAAAGACATAAATTTTGCCTATCAACATACCAGAACTTTTCTTTCAGCAAGCAAGTTGAATAAAAATTCCATCAAAAGAAACCCATCCCTTCAACACTAAATGGTTTTTGTACAATCATGTGGCCAGTGCCATTTCAAAGGACTGAAAAATACGGTAGGAAAAAATAAAATAAAAGGTAAGATCGGGCACATTACTAGCCATTTAAATGCCCTGAGCACAATTATTATGTCGTGCCTCTCATCTGGAAAGGAAAATTGATACAGTTTTTGTCAGTTGTTTGTATTTTTTTCCAAAAAAGATTTTTCTGCTGTAAAAATATGAAGAGGAGCTGACACACGTAGAACAAGACTTTTTTTTTTTTATAAGTGCTAGTAGAATAAAGCGATCCAGGCATAACAATTGATCGGAATAGATCACGTGACTTCATCACCAGTTTCTTGTCGACAGATATCTGTTCAAAGGTATAGACATGGTTGTTCCATACCTCTATTCATACCTACATTCTGATCAGACAGACAGACTGATCAACAACCCCCATACTGCTGACTTTCAGCATACTGTCACTCCTGTTTAGAGATCGATTGTTAAAAAACATTAAAGAATGTAACCAACACATTAATTTTAGACCAAGTCTCAGTCATGATGCAACTAACAGAGAGACCAGAAATATGCAGAAATAATACTTTTAAAAAACCCATAAAGAGTTGATATTGCGAATGAATGACCTTTACATATAAACAAAGTGCAGTATGTTGATATTAAGCCTCTGTTTAGCCCCTAACTCACCAAATCAGATGTTGCATCCATTTTGACAGAAAATGGTGTTGGATGAGGTCGTAGCATTTAGCACTCATTAAAAGTCAGTTGAAATTATCACAACTGACAGGATTTTCTGCAAGGGGGCCTCCTGATTAGATAGAGCCCAGGTCTATTTAAGTGTGACTAAGCAGCAATTCAGCTGCAATTTCATGAGTCTAACAGGAAGAGAGACACGGATACAAGGTAAGCACATCAGCTTTGGGGGAAAATGCAAAATAATATCTGTTAATTGCACGGGGAAACAGTCAGGTTTGGAGTCACAGAGAGCATATATAGCAAGAAGGACAGACTTGTGCAAAAACATTCAATTAAACATAAAAAATACTTTACCCATGATAAAAGTTCAGAAGAACAGAGAATGGATAAAGTAGTTATCCTCTTTGAGCCTTGCAAAAATGAGGGATAGAAAACGCAGTTAATCACTCCTCAAAAAGAAAACATAATCTTCAGGAAAACGGATGAAGTAAAATAGCAATCCTTTTTGAGCCTAACAAAAAACAAAATAACGAGGGACAGACAGTGCAGGTAAACACATCTAGTCTTTTCCCCTCTTTATGAAAATAAAAGTAAAATGACAACATCAATACATTTCTCAGATCTCTCCATTAGAATAACCGCTCACTGCTTCAATAAGCATATAAACCATCCAACAGCCTTTTGTGCTGCATTTTCAATTTTATGTTTTTAATATACACCTATCAAAATTCTCTATCTGTTCTGGTTTGAGATGCTGCGCAGACTTGTTAAGTAAGGCTGTACTTTATAGCCACTTCTTTTTTGAAATTCATTTTATATAAACTGATGATCAGTAATGAGATCTTAACCCTGAATTCAGGACCAGATTTCTTAAGAGAGCTCTGTTGCTTAAAATGAAGGTTTAATGGCAAGAAAAACAGGTTAATCCTCCTGTTTTGATCCTGAAAAGAATAAAAGTGAATGAAAATATTTTATAAATAATATTTCACTGTCCTGTTAAACAGTCTAGAAGATGGTAAGAAGAAATATTGGCATGAGGAAATGTAAAGGAGAAATAAGTCAAGGATCAAACAAGCATTCATAATAATATCACAGCTCTTTAGTTTTTAGAGACGTGACTACTTCTTAAGATCAGGAAAAATTGCTTAAATTTAGGGGCATTTGCATTTTAAGACAATCTTGAAAATTGTCATTTCCTGTTAGAATAAAAAAAATACAGCACATTTTGTAATTTTTTAAAACTATTTTTAACTGTTAAAGTAATTTGAGAAAAATGTTTAAAATGGAAAGAAACTGGAAATGGGAAGTGGGACCAAAACAGAAAATAAGAAAAAAAAAAACAGAAATTGGTATCAAACATGCATCTGGATTTATTTCTCCCTTTATCTATTAAGTGTTTAAGAGAACCCAATCCTAACTTCATCAGAATTACATACTTTCATTGCTCCCTATATCTCAGCAACTGATTTCCAGATCAGCAACAAAGCTAGAAAGCAAACTTTCAGTCATTTAATTCTTATGTACTGAGAATGTACAATGTATTTGGAATTTTTGTTTTCTTCAATTAATCTGCTGTTTCCTTTGCTTTTGTGTTTACAGGGATCATGCTTCCCTCGCTGACTTCTTTTGTTTACTTCTCCATCTTCCTGTTCCTGTGCACCTGGTGGTCTCTCTGCCGGACCTTTAACACCCTCATATTCAGCTGCATGTGTGTCCTGATGGCCATCTTCAGTGCCGGACATCTTGTGGTGCTTTACCTTTACCAGTTCCAGTTTTTCCAAGAGTCCATCTCACCAAACGACACATACGTCAGGTTAGAAGCAAAGAGGTTTACCTAACCAATGAGTGGGCAGAACTTAATCTGTAGCTGTATTTGAAGATGTTGCTTTGAACTGAGATAAATGTGAATAATCAAATTTTTAAAAGACAAAGTTCTGATGACCAAGCATAAACAGTGGTATTTATTTCACTGAGTTTGTTTAAATGTCAATAAATATTTGCTCTTGTTACAAACAGGAAGGTAAAAAGGAAAGACAAACCCAGCTGCAGTGAAGACATTTTAAACTCCCACTCACTGCTCATCGATATTAAAGGCAGGGACACTATTTGGACCCTATAAGCTTCCTGTGGTCACTGGGGTGAAAACAGTGGGAAAGCATTGCATACACAGTCGATAAGAACAATTAATTCACAAAATAAAAAATAGCTTGAACCAAATAAAAAGTTAAATAAGCCTAACTAAATATTGTGTTAAATTTAGGCAGATTGAACACCACAAGTCTGTTCCGTTACACTGGATAAACATTAAATCTAAGGGAAACATATTTTACCTTTTTATTAAAGTTTTACTTCCATATCTAACAGAATATAAAAAGTAAAACACTTGACTAATTAAATCAGCTAAAGGACTGAATAGTAATACACAGGGAAGAATTGCTAAAATAAAACTGTTATCTGACGTCCTGGACCAAAAGGCAGACTCAAACTCCGGAGCAGCATAGTAAGTTTTGAGACTTTGATGAAATTGCTTAAACAGGTAAAAAAGCGAAACCATTGTGTAGACAGAAAGATTAACTGTGGACCTGATGAATGCTGACAGCCAACTTAAGGCTATAAGTAATGAGGAAAACACCCGCAAACAAGTGGCAAAATGTGGAGACACAGGTGGATGAAATCTACTAATTTACAGAAGGCTTTGGCTAAGGGAGAATTTCTTAAAAAGGGAAAGATGTGAGGAATGAACTAAGAGAATCAAACATGTAGAAATAAGGACTAAAGAAAATAGGGACAAACCACTCTAAAATGAGCTAGTAAACAACTGGTAAAAAATAAACACACCTAACTATTATGGCAAACCCCCACTGGCAAAGAGAACATACTGAAAACCACAAGAAGCCAGAAGCTGACAATTGTAATGCAGTGTAATGTTACACTAGATATATATAAGGAAAACTAACTCTCACATTACAGAGGAAAAATAAAATAGGAAAATAAAAATATATTTATGGGTAACTCCCTGTAACCTGTTTTACTCAGTAAATATATTTCTACAGCTGCTATCAACATGACATTTTTAGCAGATTTCTTTAACAATCCATGCAATCCACACATACAAAGAAATTAATTCAGAGATATCCAGAAATGAAGTTAGATGTACTAATGTGGAATAGCACAGGGGGAAAAGTATTGAACATGTGAAGAAAGCAATAATATATCAGCTGGTTCAGTCACAAATGATGGCCTATATAAAGGTATCCCTGGCATCAAACAAAAAACAACTCATGATGGGTGAAAGTAAAGAGCTTTCTCAAGACCTTTGCAACCTTAATGATGGTATTTGTTACAGAAGGATATCTAAACTTCTGAATGTTCAATATGGCAATAATCCGGAAGTGGAAACAACATCATTTTACCATAAACAGACCAGGACCAGGTGCTCCCCTCAAGATTTCTGACAGAGGAGTGAAAAAAATCATCAGAAGAGTTGTCCAAGAGCCAAAGACTACTTGTGGAGAACTTCAGAAAGACCTGGAATTACAATTGTTTCAAAGAATACAATAAGTAACTCATTCAACCACCAGGAACTGTATGCACACTCAAACATGTTGAAACTTGTTTATATTTTGCTGCCCAACATTTAGACACGCCTAGGAGAATTTAGTCTGGTTAGATGAGACCAAATCTGAACTCTTTGGATGCCATAATACACATCATGTTTGGAGGTCAAATGGCACTGCACATCATCCCAAAAACACCATACCAACAGTGAAGTTTGGAGGTGGGAACATCGTGGCATGGTCCAGCCAATCACCTGACTTGAATCAAATAGAAAAATCTATTGAAAGTAAAGTGTTGTTTTCGTCAACGATGACGATGATGAAATTATCTCATAGACGCTCCTTTTTTCATGACGATAACGAAAACTGATGAGCTTGAGATGGATTTTTAATGATGAAAACATTAACAGTCATTAGTGTGAGTTTTTGTTGACGAGAAATAAAATAGTTAGCGGGTGGACTAGCAGGCATTTAAAATGCATCATTGTGCTGTAAACTGTTAAACAAACTAAGCAGTATCAGCTGTGCTGCAGCATCCTGTTTGGTTTCTCCCACCACCTGGCATCCTGCATAGCCACAGATGGACAATGGCAGCAGTGGAGGGGGTAAAAGTAGTCTGGAATGCTCCGGTACTGCGCGCTCAACTCTGACAAACTCTGTTCTTCCAACTGTGCTTGTACATATATGCATCTTTGCACGCACGTTGCTCAGAGTCTGCGCTTTACGCTCCACAATGATGGTCTGCTCTTAGCAGTAAGGCTCTTCCTGCTCTCGCTACTTAATAAACTATTTAGCTGATCATCCTCTGCCAAGCATAAAAACTATCATAATTTTTTTTCCCCCAGCTCACAAGAGGTGACGCAAAACCTTCTGTAATTTTTACCACTCGGAATCCCTAAATTATATTCAAAGCAAATATTTAAAACCATTCCTTTATTGTAAATTTTGTTAGCTTGTGTGCTATATTAACCAATATGATGTGTTGAACTAGATCTGCTATTTTCCCACCTTTTTTTGATACACTTTTGTATTAAGTAGAGCATTCATTCCTAAAGGTTTTTTGCATTCTATAAATCAAAGTTTTCTGCCCAACAGCAATGATGAACTGCACGGCAGCATTGTATCTCCAGCAATTGTGGTATCTAGGCAAGAGCTGACAGTCTGGTAAAGAATCTCGTTATTTGAAATTGTAAAGGTTAGTTGTTTTTTTAAGGGAAGCATTAAACTGACTAAAACTAGACTAAAACCTTTTTTAGGTTTAGTCGACTAAAATCGACTAAAACTATCATATATAGTAACGACTAAAATGTTTAATGATCTAGACAGAAGATCCAAATTTTCAGCCAGAAACACAGGACTAGAATTTAAACCATTTATTCTGAACTCAGGACTTCAGGAGCACATCCACTGAGAACAAGGGATAACTTTTCAGAATCCTCCCTTCAGCGGGGACCGGCAGCTTTAACAGAGCGGGCTGCTCCTTTAACAGTTGTTGGGTGGCCAACAGTTGAGTAGAGTGGCAGTGGAGCAAAGAGGCAGGATCAAGGTCCTGCAAGCCAGACTCAGGTTTAATGATCAGGGGGCTTGGCAGGATGCAGAAGTCAAGGGGTAGAAACAGGGTAATTGTCAAGAAGGCAGAGAAATCCGACGAGGGTTAGGCACAAGGGAAAATCCGTGAAGCGAAGATGTGGTCAAGAACTTGGTCAAGTCAACGTGAAGTGCTGGATACTACTTGCTTGTTGGTTGCAATTATCTGGCCTTGTCTGCCTGCCACAGGCTGACTTATAACAGCTGAGAGACATGCTGCTGATTGCACTGTAGTGCAGCAGGCAGAAGCTGGAGTTGATTGTTCACAGGCAGAGCAGAGCAGGCAGACGGGCCAAAATCATAACAAAATGTGACCAAAACTAATAATAGTTTTGGTCCTGAAGACGAAGACTAAGACTAAATCTAAGATGGCTTTCAAAACAACACTGCGAAAAAACTAAAGATCAGACTTTGTGTGGATGAATGGGCCAAAATCACACCTGGGAAATTCATGCAAGTAATTTCTCCATACAGGAGGCGTCTTGAAGCTGTCATTGCCAATAAAAGCTTTTCTACAAAGTATTAAATGAATTTCAGTAAGTGTGTTCAATACTTATTCCCTGTGCCATTGCACATGATTACGCATAACTGACTTTAATTGATCTGGACATCTGTGGTTTGATTGCTTTGTAAAAAGCAAAAAAATGGTGGCTTGATCAATAATAATTATTCTATGTATGTATGTATGCGTTCCAACATACCACTTTTTATGTGGTTATTTTTAATGGTATCCATCTTCAGCATCGCTGTAGCAGTATTTGTGTTGTGTTGGTGCCCTTAGCTTTGCAGTGTTTTATTGATTTCACTGTTTCCCCATTTGAAAGCTGCTACTATGTGTCAGTATCCAAGCTATTTGCAGCATTATATAGCTAAAAACTGCTTTGAGCAAGCAAAGAGTCCTCCTCATCCTCTTGCCACTGATGGTAGATAACATTTTCTGTTGCTGGAGACAATCTCATATTATTACCATTGACAGGTATTACTGAAAAACTGTTCTACTGCTGCTGCAAAGAAGTAAAGAAGCTTAAATTGAAGCTGCAGTGACTCTAAATAGAGTTTGTTAAATTGTTGTCAAAGAACATGTGAGATCCATGGAGGTAAAGATGCTGATCTGCTTTCCCTTATCTGATGTTCTTTTATATTTCAGGTCTCAAATATGCTTATCTGTATTGGTTTCTAGACTGAAAGCATCTTAAGTTTTTTTTTTTTTTTCAGTTAAACGCACATCTCTTAAAAAAAAGGAGTAAAAAATGTTTAAGAAAATTGTGAAATTTAATTTAATTGAGGAGGCTAAATACTCATTTGATTCAGGTGTGGAAGCAGAGACGTGATAGAGGAACCCTGCTCTGGTGCGATTGACTTGCAGTGGGAGGGTTGTGGGTTTGAATACCGGTTTAGAGTTTACTGGAGTGAATTTGTATCAATGCCATTCAAGGGTTCTCTGTTCTCCTTCTACAGCCCAAAGGCATAGCTGTTTAATCTCAATTTTTTTCTAAATTTATAGCCAAGTTAAATGTGTTAGAAGAGTAAAATGCATTTCCACAGGTGGCTTAATATAATGAAATCATAAAAATAGAAAAATGATTGCAGCTTTAAATTTACTGCTTGGTCAAAATCTTACCTAGACAATCTGACAGGAATCTATGTGGAACTTTAATGCTAAATTTAACTTAACTGGCTTTCAGACATTGTCCACATGTTTTGAGTTATCACTGAGATCAGGGCTATCCAAAAGCATAATGTAAGCCTTTTCTGGGTAATTTTCCTCTTTAAAAAGCTAACTGAGTGCATCTTTGTGAATCTGATAACACATCAGCAGACTGTCCGCCTGATTCCAGTGTCATGTTTGACAGGTGTGCAGTGTTTTACGTTTCAGTAGCCTCATCTTGACCCCTTTCAGCATTGTGGCCTGCTTCTTCTCTTGGAGCTATTTGGCTTTATTTGAGTTTGCAGTTGCCAGATTTGGAGCTGGAGATTCTTTTTTTTTTATTCAATATCTTTTAGTCTAAATAATGCGAAGGTTCCAAGTATCAGGGGATCATCCTTCTAAGCCTCCCCAGGTAGGCCCATACCAGGGTGCTGCAGAGGAGAGTCTGCCTGTTTGCCTAACTTTGGCTTCAGGAATAGCAGTGTGGTTTTCTTTCAGCCCAACACCCTCTGCAGTGCTTGAGTTGTTTATTAGAGTTTTCCCAGCTGGTCCACATTTGTTTTGTGGACCTGGAGGAGGCATTTTTTGTCCTGTGGTACTAAGTGAGGATCACCCAGAATTATGCAGTTGGGTGCCCTTTACTAGGGGCCATCTGTTCTCTGTACAGGCAGAGAGGAAGTCTGTTCCGCATTTCTGGTCATAAGTCAGACCCGTTCCTGTTGCATATTGGCTCCTTCATGGACAGGATTTCTAATCACCGCCAAGGGCTGGAGGTGGTCTTGTTTTGGGACCTGTGGATTTTCTCTCTAGTTTTTGGGGATGATGTAATTCTGCTTGCTCCTTTGAGCCAAGACCTACAGCAGGCACTTGGTCAGTTCATAGCTGATTGTCAATCAGCTGGGATGAAGATCAGCTTCTCCGGGTCTGAATCCATGATTCTCAACTGAAAAAAAGCTGTTTGCCCTCTTCAGGTCAAAGCATAGTTAAGTAGGGTCAAGTCCTCTTTCAAGTAGAGGATTAACTATCTAAGGCTCTGTTCATTAGCGAGAGGAGAATGGAGCAGGGGATGGACATAATGTGGATGCTGCACCTGTCTGTTGCGCTGAAGAAAGTGCCAAGTCAGTCTACCTTCCTACCCTCAGCTATAGTCATGAAATCTTATTGACGACTAAAGGAACAAGGTCCTGGATACAAGTAGATAAAATGATATTCCTTCTGAGGAACGTCTCCTTCAGGAGGTGTTCAAGGCCCAGGACAAGATGGAGGGACTATGCCTTTTAACTGGCAATCAAAAACCATCTGGCTTCCACGAGAGGAGCTGAGCAATATATCTAAGGAGAGGGAAGTTAGGAGAGGGAAGTATGGGGCTCCCTGTTGAGGTTGCTGCTCTCACAACCCTGGTATGGGATTAAGCAAAAGAATGATTTTGAGTACGAGTAATGGTAAAGCGTCATGGTCAGTGCTCCCTCGAAGATATGAGCCTGCGCAATTGAGAACTCCTCATGCCTTCCCAGTGCACGAGAAAATCTATATCAAACAAAATCCAACATAAACTGTAAATTAATTATGCTACGTTCACACCGGACGCAGCAGGTGTGGCAGAAGCAGCGAGTTTACATACAAAGTCATTGGTTGACGTGCGTCGAGGTGCAGCAAAAGGTCCCGCAGCACGTTTTGAGCAGCAGGCGCAGCGCGTCTGAGCAGCTGAAGCAGCGCGTCGGGAGCGCCACATCAACCAATCAGAGAAGCTGATCTGGGAGCTGGCCGTGAGACAGACACATCGCTGATGATACAGAGCGCTGTGATCACTCCTCTAAAACAGTTTATTAAATTAACTTAAAATGCTGAAACCTGCAGGCAGAATATGTTCGCTTTTATTATCCCGGTGCCTGCAGTTTGGATTATTTAGATGAAAACCACCTACCAGCTGCCGCGGTGAACCGCGAGGAGGCGACCTGGCCAGAGGCCGCTGTTGAAGGGATTCCTACTGTCGGCGCACTGCCGGTATGTCGGGGTCTGAGCGGCTGCGACAGAAATAATATTAGAAGGCAGGATGATAATCTGAATGAACTGACTGCACTGATTAAGTTTTTAGGTGGATTGTCTCACTTAAAAACATATTAAAGCTACAGTGTGTAATAATTACAGGGATATACAGTCAGAAATGTAATATATTATACATAACTATGTTATTTTATCATCATCTACGAGCTCAGCCTCTTAACCTTAATATTTGCGTTGCCTTAGAATTCGTTATTTATAATTACATAGGAGCGGGTCTCGCAGCCATGGAGGCAGACATCTTTGCGCTACGGCAGCGCAGAGCCAACAAACTAGCGATTGCGAGATCGCCAAAATGTCACAACAATGTAGAAAAAATAACGGATATATTTATTATCTTAAGTCTACATGAAATCTATACCCTACACAGACTAATGAAATACTATCTGTAAAATTATCTATGTAAACAAACCTCTTCACTTGAGAAGGTAGGTGATGCGGACGTCGTGGAAGACATTTTGTCCCGTAACGCTCGCCGTACTGTTGGGGGGGAGAAGCGGTGGGGGGAGATGTTCATGTTGCTGCAGTCTGCAGTCTGACCGCTAGATGTCGCTAAAAGTTACACACTGTAGCTTTAAAACTACTTTATTCCCACTGATCACAGCAAATATTGCTGCAAGGCAAAGAAAGGATAGAGTAGTTACGCCCAATGCGCGTCAGACACACTTTTGGGCTGCGCAGCGAGAGCAGCAGAGCTGCTTCAGCTGCGCGTCAGAACTAACTGGTACAAGCAGCAAAAATGAAGCAGCAGACGCGATTTTGCTGCTCTTACTGCGTCCGGTGTGACCGTAGCATTAGACTGTTAAAAAACAAAAACTTCTGTATTCTTTTGAATCGGTGTATCATTCTACAGAGAAAAAACGGACAGCTCTGCAACCCCAACATGCACACAGTTTGGGACACACCTGTACATTGCACAGCTCGATGCTCCATATGACCTTTCTATTTGTTTTTTTGCTAAATTCAAGTACATGAAGCAAAAATATAAACAGGAGTCACATTCTCAGATATAGTGGCTTAGATGTGAGAAACTAAAGATATCATAGCATGTGGATATTTGTTTTACATTCATGCATCCAGTGCTGATTGTGCAACAGGTTTAGTTTAATGAATCATATCAAAAAGCGTCTTAAAGTGTCATCGGAGAAAAATAGATCAAATTTAAGTCAGATTTGGTCATATTCTAGTGACATTTACTCGTTTTTTTATTTATTTATCGATATTAATCATAAAATGCTCAAACTTAAATTTACAGGAATTTATGTTGTATCACAAGCTTCAGCACACATTTCATTGCAAAAAATGTGAAAAATGAACAGGACCCTCCCCCGGTCCAAAACTGGATTTACCATTTATATTTTTTTTTACCGATCTCATGAGCAACTTTTTCAAATCACTTAAATTAAAAGTAAACTAATGGAAATCACTGCTGCATTCTTTCACTCTATTAATAAATAATGTAACTAGATATGATCAATATCAATAGTTATGAGAGAGTTATCAAATACTCAGCTTGCATATGCAATGATGAAGTTGACACAAAAAAGCCCAGACTTTTACAGATAATGAGTATATTTACACCTAAAACTGTAGTATGTTATCATGTGTTTATGTTAAATTTCTATCAAGCTGAGGTATTTCTGCCCTCTGCTGTGTTAAATGTAACACCTCCCCCTCAGAACTGTGTTTTTTCCTTCATGCACACCTTCAGGCTGAAAGAGTTGACTTCTTAAGCCACCAATACTTTCAAGCCCCATTGGATAATGGGCCATGGTAGTGCCTACCCTAATTGTGCTTTTTGACAGTGACTCGGCCTTGGTTTGCGACTGGTGCTGAGTGAAACCGTTGAGAGGCCTGGCTTCCAATCCACTTCCTGCCTCCCCTCCTTACAATGGAAGTTCCCAGTCATGTGACCAGCCAGCCTTCCCGGACTGAGCAGAAAGCGTCCAGGAAGGGAGCTTGGGTCAGGATGAGGAGGGGGTTCACTCCTCCAGATGGCATAAATAGTCTCAGGGGAGCCACTAAATCTGGGTAGTTGTGTCACATACGTCAGTGAAGTTCCTGACTGGATGAACTTTGTTGATTCAGTCAGGAAGAGAGTGAATCAGATGGCCCACTTGTTGTACAAACAAATCCTTACCGTTGCTGCATTGTTCAGATTCCAGGGTTCAAAGATTTTCATCTTGGGAATGTTTCTCTGCTTAATGGATCAAATGAAATTAGAATACAGCTCAAGCAGTTCTATTTTTTTATTTTATTTATTTTTTATTTTACCTTTATTTTACCAGGAGGTCCCTTGAGATAAAATCTATTTTTCGAGGGAGACCTGGCCAAGAGGCAGCAGTACAGTAAGACATAAAAACACAGGACAACATAATAAAATCAATCATAAACTAGACTCTAGAATAACAGTTAGAATTCTCTGTGCAAGAGGTTTTCAATAGTGATTTAAAATGCTGTAGCGGAATAAGAGTCCGCAATTGCAGGGAGTTTTGAATATTGTGCCACGACCATGTTGTTGCATAGAAAAATTATGTTTTGCCAAGATCTGTGTTGATGCTGGGAATAGTGTAAAGAACACGACTTGAGCTAGTTGACTATATAAAAATAATTAAGAGGTAATGTGAGATTTTTAAATGTTCACTGCTAAGGGTTTTTAGCACTTTACCCTAAAAACAGTGCTTGTGTATTCCTCACATCCATGTTTCTTCTCCCTTTACAGGGTCTTTGGTATCGCCCCCATTGTCCAGACCAACTGTTCCTGCACGTGGAAGCTCACGGTGCACCCGGATCGTAAGTGGTACCACTTTGTCAATCCCATCATGCTGCTAATCCTCTATTACACCCTGGCCACACTCATCCGCCTTTGGCTGCAGGAGCCCATCGACCAACTCATGGTAAGGACAACGGATAGACGCAATGTCAGAGCAGGGATATTTTCAGTTAAATTAATTTATAGTATTGGTTTTGCTAAAAAGAAACACTGTTATCAGGAAATGTTTATTCTTGTATGTAGTTTATATACAAATATGCTAAAGCAGTGGGGTCAACTTCACTTCCTGAAGGTTGTTGATCCCAACGTTTTAGCAGCATGGGCTTTTTTTTCCCCCAACACTTGAATGCAAGATACATTTCCATTCACAATTTTAAACTGTCACTACTGTAATATAATTACTGTGTTAGAATATGTAACAAACATTTCAAACTCCATGAGAGCAAGAGAGAAATGCAAAGAAAAACAAAACACTTAAATTCCTACTGGAATGAAGCCATCAACGCCAACCTATGGCTACCCAACAAAATCTCACTGAGATACCTTATTGATCCCATGTAAACCTCAATTCCTATGTAAGATCTATACATATTTTTGGACATAATAAAATATGTAGGTATGGGACCCTGCTTGTGTACCATATTGTCTTTTACAAATGTCTTCCTAAGTTGGGAATGTGTTTTATGCTTTTGCTGGCAAATTTTTAAATTCCCTCTATGAATTTTTTTTTCTCCAGTCAATGCTTTTTGTTTGAAGTCCAGCATCCACCATCATATTTGTATGTAAAGTTGTATTTAGGTGTGACATCATGCTAGTATTTGAAAAGGCAAATTATACCTTTGGTATTCTAAAGGAGCATTTACCCTTTCTCCAAATTTTAAGCAAATATCAAAAAATGAAGCAGAGTAGTACCAGTGTGTACCCCATGAGCTATGTTCACATATGTTTCAGGCTAGTGATAATATCTGAAGTGTGGGAGTTTGAGGCCCTGTTGTGTTTTTGCAAATTGCAGTGTTTGAAGTCTGGCCCCTGGGCGCCACCCATGCCATATAACATGTTTGATTTAAAAAATGAGGGGGCCTCTGCAGAACTCAGGAGGTAATGCAGCCATTTTAAATGAGCTTTGTCAGATCAGGCATACGTCTTAAACCTGCACAATCACATTCTCTCTGAATCCGGTTCAGACAAAACTTCTCCAACTCTTTACTTTATATCTCACTTTCAAAAGTGAAAAAATGTTTCAGATGTTTTGGTTCCTTTATGCTTAATGGCCTCCATTCAGACTAATACATTTGCCTATCTTTGTGGAGTAGATTAGCACTTTTGAGTGCACAGAAGTTTCAAATACAACAGATTTAAGGCTTTTTGCACTTTTTCATGCATCTCCTCTTCCAGTTCTTGATCTCAATCTGTCAAAGTCAGTCTTAATGCTCATTCGCAGCCGCTCCCTAATCAATCTTCTTGAAGCAGGAAACAACTAAAATGAAGGATAATCAGCTAATTGTATTATTTATATGGTGAAAATGACAGCAGACAGACCCTTTTATCACATTTTCATATGATCAAATTATTAGTTTGTCAAAGAATTCAAAGTTTGAGCAAGTTCAAAGAAAAAATGTTAAAGAATACGTGCAATATGATAAAATGAGCACTGTTTCAACTGCAACAATAATTTCTACTAAGAAAACAATATAATTGTTTTTTATTCTTGTTTTTATTTTGATCTTAAACTCTCGACTTCCTCTACCCTTTACCCAGCTGACTAACAGAGTGCAGCAACATGTGGAGGGGATTTTCTACTATGAACAATAGAAATATTGTGATAGAAAATGAATGTTTTATTCAAGAGCAATTAAGCCTCATGCCAGAAACTTACTTTGAAATAAATGATGTTTTACAGAAATTGATCGTTTTTACAGGTTGTATTGCAAGTTTTGGTATAGCACTGATATGATGGAGTCAACAAACTTTATTAGGCATAATTCTGATGTTTTGGAGCCTTTATCTGTACATTTCTTTAAAATATTTAGATATTTTCTGATAAAATACAGTACAAAAGTGTCCCCTCATTTAATCTTACAACTGGATCATATGGACCGTTTCTGCCATCTGCCAGTCTGTTGCAGGGAAATACAGAGACACATGAACATGTACTTACACATTAACACATAAGGGAAATTTAGAGCACAGAAATCGCTGAAGGAACAGGCAAAATCCATGCAGAAACACCCTAGGCGAGAATTAAAACTCAGGACCTGCTTGCTGTAAGGCAACTGTGCTACAAACTGCGACACCAGGCTGCTGTGGAAATAATCATTTAATAAAAATATGCATAGGCTAATTTATCCACACCATTTTTTTAATAAAGCCATTAAGGAATGTTTGCAGTTCTGAGGAAAGTCGACTGCTGGCCGGATTGTCTGCCGTGTCTAATAGTGTGTTACCTGAGACACTGCGGGTCTGATTCTGCCAAAGCCTGCAAAGCAGCACAAATTGTCTCAATATTCAGACATTAGACCTCCAAATAGAAGGCCTTTATGATTACAAATGTAGCAACTTGTTAAAATTTATAGTGCCATTATAGGATTTTACTTTGTTGATGTTAGAGTTCCAGCTCGTACATGCCGATGACATGTTATAGTTAATGGCCGGATCATATTTGAAGTATGTCTTTGGACTGCACAAAGTTTGTCATATCATGAAGTCATTTCAAAACAGCCTCAGCTCACCCAAGTGCTGCACAAGCTATTTTGGACCCCTAAATGTATTCAATTCCACCATTCACTAGCTCATTGTTCCTTGAGACGACGTCACTACCTCCACTAGTGATTGAAACCTCTTGTGATATGGTCACCTTAGAAAAGACCTGCATCTGTCTTCCTCCACCTCAGAGCTCCAGGCTCCGCTCCTCCATCTCGTAATGGAGTTATAGATTAGTGTTTTTATAGAGGGGTCAATACTTCCCTTCAAACCTGTAGGGCTGTATGCATTATTGATCTGTCCACAAAGTGATGTGTGTGCCTTTGTCTGTGTGTGTGTGTGTGTTTATGTTTTTTTACCTACTCTTACACTTTAGATTAGAGGCTAATAATAAAACATGATTGGTGTCTAAATCACATACTGGCAGGCTTGTTCGATAGTGGAGGTGCCAGATTATGATGGACCTTGTCTGTGACAAAAAAAAAAAGATAAGCACAGATGGATATCTTAATGTCTTATGTGTCTAACATTGTAAGTCGGAAATGTTAAGACACAAACAAAGCAAAACTGAAAGAACATTCATAATATTTAAAATCTTTCATTGGCATCTAATTTAAAATTTCCTAACAGGTTCCTTGTTTTATGTGCGCTTCATTTACGCATTCTTAAAACATTATCACATTCGTCCCCACCGATGGGACAGGATCATCAGAAGAGCTGGCTCAGCTCAGTTATTGCTCTCAGGTTGAAGACATTTCAGACAGAAACCTTTATCCATCATGGTCAATTCAGACCATCCCTTCCACAAAACACCAGCTAAATATTGTTTCCTGCACCACTTAATCATCATCATTCTTGATCACAGTTTTTCAGTGGTTCGTCTACAAAGGCATCTAATTCCAACAAAAACACTGAAATACCAATGAAGTACCAGTAGGTGGCACCTAGGGATGTGCCAGTGCTGATGTTCTGAACTCTCACATTGACAAAAATTAGTAAATTTTAGTTTTTTTTTTTTCTTTCTTTTTTTTTTTTTTTTACTAATTTGACATCTAACTGAAAAAAGAACCTTATGAATGCATCCATGTCATGAATACATCTAATAATGAAAGTAGGCCTTTTACCTCTGTTTTCTTACTTAACTCCAAATCAAGAGAATCAAAGTACTTGGAAAATAGCAAATGGGTTTTTTGCTCCAAATGCTAAAAAAAAAAAAAAAAAAAAAAAAATTTATATACATACATACATATATATATATATATATATATATATATATATATATATATATATATATATATATATATATATATATATATATTTGGCATACATTTTGCAAGTTGATCTTATATTCAGTGAAGTGTTGCTTTCTTCCATTTCTATTTAATTCCTGAATCTGCAAAGTTACACACAGGCCAGATGGAGCTTTCTAATACTCAGTGTAATTTCCTCTTATTCCACTGTTTTTTTTAAACTGACAGAGACTGTCAAAATAAAACGTATCAGTGTTTTTAAAAGGTCACCCAGCTTTATCCTGCATTCTGCATTGGCTGAAAAGTGTATCAGTAACATTGGCAAGTGAACCAGGAGCTCAGTTTTTAAGATACACATCCAACAGAAACCTGCATATCTGTGTTTTTTCAGGATGATAAGGATGAAGATATGTATGAGGAAGAGGAGCAGACTGGAAACGGACTGAATAACTTTGCCAACAGGAAGAGGCAGCTGTGGTGGGAATCTCGCCAAGGCACGGACGAGAAAAATGTATGTTATGCATGAGCTGTGCTGCATTGATTATTGGACACTTGATTAAGTAAACATGATCCTGTTTATTATCTAAATGTGAACATTGCTGAGAATTGAAATAGGATTAAAGTCTTCTTATGAGGAGGCTTTTTACAAGGTTTTTTAGAAGATTTAGTTGAAAATGAAAACTATAATATTTCAGACTAATTTTACCTTTAGATTGAACTTAAAGCTTTATTATGCTTTATTAGCATTAGGAAAAATGGAAACTGTTTATTGCAGATTTCTTTGGTGTAACATCTCACCCCCTTCTCACACAAACACTTTCTGACATTGTTCTTATATCAACGTGTAGTCTGTCCCTAGCGGCCACCTCCAGCTATCTGGAGCCTTTTAGTGTGCACACACTGATGAACAGTTGGCCGGATTTACAGAGCAGTTCAGCTCGACTTGTTCCTGCTTATCATTGGCTGTAAAAAACAAGGAGGTCCTTTGACTTCAGCAGCTTATCGATAACACACCTCGCCTTGTATGCTCTTTTTTTTCCCTTCCTAGCTTCTCTCAACCCAGGATGGAATCAGTACAACTGAGGTGCGACTGCTCTGGATGTTTTTCTTAATTTCTCTCCTACTTGTGTGTTCTTCAGAAGGGAAATTAATGAATACAATCTGCTTTTCAGACTGCATACAGTGCTAAAGCTTTGCAAAAATAATCCTTCAATTGTTCCATATTTTCTTTCAGAACTACAACCTTAATTGTTTTTCATTGGAATTAAATGGTATTTATCCATATAAATTAGCACATGATTCTAAAGTGGCTGCATAATTACTAGAGCATTAATCGGAGAAGAAGCGACTTTGCTCCTAGAGGAGCTGTAAACATCCACAGCTCAGGTTTGAGCATTAAGTGTGTCAAAAGGAATATACTATAACACATGGTACTACTATAACACATGGTGTTGACAGCATCATGCTGTGCTTCTTCCACTAGACCGAAAACTACCTAACAGAGATACCAGGAAAATGTTTATATCAAAGCTCAATCCTTTTTTTCAAATGACCTAAATTTCTTGCTCCATGAACTCTAATTACTGACCAAATATATTTAAAGTTGTTGTACTAAAGATTAAATTACAATGATATGAAACAATGTAGTTGATAAAAGACAGATAAAACCAATAATGGTCACAGAAAAAAACTTGAATCTAACTTAAGTGAGAATAAATAAGCATTTTATGAAAGGAACAAAGGAAAGTCAGATAGTTTTCATCTAGGCTTCAACTGAATTATAGAAAAACTCAAAAAAACTGACCTGGACAAAAATGATGGTATGTACATCTTGAAAAGACTGAAAATAATGTGACTAAAGCTTCCTGTTAAATCAAGGTGTGTCCGCTAATTAGCATCACAGGTGTCTACAATCTATTAATCAATCAGCAGGCAGATATTTAGAGCTACAGATCACTGTGCTGTTTGGTGACATGGTGTGTACCACACTCAACATGGTCCAGGGGAAGGGAAGGAAAGAGTTGACTCTGGAGATTAGAAAGAAAATTATAAACAATCATGTTTTGCAGCTTGCTGTTCCTAAGACTATAGCTGCACATATTATTCTGAAATGTAGGATCAATAGGACTGTAGCCAACCTACCTGGGCGTGGCTGAAGGAGGAAAACTGATCACAACCAAAAAGCCAGAAAAACTTCTAAGGAAATTAAAGGTAAACTTCTAGCTCAAGGAACTTTAGAGTCAGATCGCACCATTGCATTGTTTTGGCAAAGTGGACTTGATGTTAGATGACCAAAGAGGACACCATGGTTGAAACCAAATAATTTTAAAATCCAGACTAGAGTTTGCCAAACTACATGATGACAAGTCACAAAACTTCTAGGAGAATGTCCCATGGACAGATGAGACAAAAATGGAGCCTAATGCAAGGGCATATCAGCTCTACGTTCACAGATGGAAAAAAGAAGCATATCTAGAACAGAGCAGCTGTTGTAAAAGACTGGATCATAGTTCTAAAGTAATATCACTGTAACTTTTAAATCCATATTTTCTAATAACCAAGAACAAATTATCATAATTAGACATTTTGGTGTCAAGATATACCAGATTTTTTTTTCTGTAATAAAAGTTTTTTGTTGTTTTTTTTTTACATTGGTTTTGTATAGAAAAAAAAAACAGTTACTTGAAACGGAAATGCAGTGTGAAAAGTGGAATGAAAAAAACTGACAACTTTCCATTGACTTGCAAAGACAATGCATGGTAACAAACTATTAAATGAAAATGACAAAATAAATCTGGTGAAAATGAGCAATTATAGCAGCCTGTCTAAATAATTCACAATTAACTCACACAGTTTAAATTACTGTGTTTTGCCTTTGCAAGGTTAAGCATTTTAGAGTAATATATTCCTGTATTGTGTTTGTTATTTTTGTTATTTTGTTGGAGAGATTGATTTTAGTTGTCTGATTCTGATCCACAGGTTGTACCCACCTCAAATGGAACCTCTTTTGACTTTGTTACTAATGGACCGCTTGCTTTGGACTTGTACTCGACACCCCAATATAAACTGGACAAGCTCACTGACTGTACAGGTGGGCTAAGTAACAGTAAAAGAGCTGGAAAACACATTTGTTTAGATTTGGGATAGGTTAATTAATAGTCTGGATGTCAGAAAAATTACCTGATCAAACTACTCATTTCTTTTTTATCTTGGTTTTAAACAGCAAGACTTCTTTGTGATGTTCTTTATTAGGTAGAATTGATAGGATGTTCAATATTTAGAATAGACTAGTATAGAACAGAATAAAAAATACTTTTATTGTCTCACAGTGGGGAAATTCAAATGTAACAATGGCAAACTGTAAACAGACCATAACATTGACAGTTAAACCGTACAGCAAAAGAGTAAAATATTTAAGTATAAAAACAAAACGAGGACACTTATGTGGTTATCCTTAAAATGGCATTTTCAGGTGGAAAGCATCCAATAATAAATTAGCTACAAGATGTTTTTTTTGTTTCTTTTTCACTCTAGGACAATTTAGAACAAATTTTTATATTTATTATGTGTTTTTGACCATACCGGAACCATGATGTAAGGAAAAGCAGAGGAAAGGATTGACAATGCTTGAGTCAAAACAAGATATAAAACAGAAAAATATTTAGAGGCCTGAAGACTTCTATTTCAGATCCTGAAGTAGTAATAATAAGAATCTTTGAATTCTGACTAGCCCAGTGGACTAAATGTTTTGTTTGAAATATCCAATGCCTTCATTATTCAGTTTGATATGGTTACCTAAATTTTTTTTTAAACCCCTGATGTCAATAAAACACAACCAGTATGTTTCTACACAGCTATCAGACATTTCATGTTTGTCCCCTGGTGTACAGCAAGAGGTCGGATTTGAAAACAGAAGGAAAGTTCTTTAGCCATAGACGGAGATTGTTTGGCCTGTGATCAGACCTTTTTTTTTTTTTACTGCTGTTTACTGCCTACACCCTGACCATCAGTGGTCTACAGGGGAAGTTGAACAGGAAAAGAACCATGAAGCTCCTAAAAGGTACCCCTTCTGGAGGAAGGGGTAGCTGGTATTGTTGTTTGTTAGATTTTTAGTGCCTGGATTAGTTGGGACACTCTGATCGATGATATTAAAAACAGATCAATAAGCTTTTCATGAAAAATAGAAGAGAGATTAGAGTTATACTTTATTGTCCCCCAGTGTATTTACAATAAAGCTACAGGCAAATTGAAGCAGATAGCTACACATAAATCCAGTGTTTACCTCAGTTTTGATTTTCTTCTTCTTAGCACAACTAAAAATGACCCTATCTAAACTGGTCTTCCATTAATTGGATCATTATGTATATCTAAAATTAATAGTTCGTGATGATTTAATTAATTTAGGGTTTATCAGTAAAAAAATAAATTTTTTAAATTTGTTGCAATCACTGAGTCTGGGAGCGGCCTTCAGGCAGTGATGTCACAGTGCGGTAAGCCTAGCGCCACTCTGCCCGCTTTACAAGCAAAATCAATGGGAACTATTATACACAACTGCAATCAACAACAATTATTTTTGATTTTGAGAGGACTTCACTATTGAAATCCACAAGAGCTATAGACAAAGGGACAATGCCAAAATGCATGGCAGTTGGATGTTGTAATACATTGGGTAAAAGTGAAAAATTATTCGACAAAGCGACAAAATAAGTTCATCTTTCCGACTCATGATCCACCACGGGTTCGTCTTTGGATTGCCAACTTGAAGAGGGAGGATTTGCAATTTAACTTCTGGCCAGAGAAAAAACACGTCATATGTAACCAACATTTCGAATAAAAATGTTTTAACTTGGATAATAGCAGTGGTGTCAAAAGTACACAGATTTGTTACTTAAGTAGCAGTATAGATACTGCAGTTTAACCTTCTGTAATGTCAAAATAGATCATTTGCTAATTTTTTTGTCATTGTAAAAAAAAAAAACAAATGTTCCAAAAACTAAGAATACTTTAACTAATCAATTCACATGTTTTTAAAGAACAAGGACCACTTTGTACATACTCGCCCATTTAGTAAACAGATACAAAATATAACCTTTTTTTTTATCATCTCAGCAGAGAAGAAAGAGGAGTCTGTGTATGAAGTGAGCTTACCCCCAGAAGATTCGGCACTGAAAGAGTCAGAGGATGAGGAGAATGACATTAAGAAAAAAGGAGTCGGAGCAATGGTTAAATTCTTCCATTTCATCATGAAACAGAGCTACATATGTGCTCTAATAGCCATGATGGTGAGTATTGGGGATGAAAGTTGGACTACCATGTAACATTACCTATTTGTTAATGATGTTAAGTCATTAAAAAATAACATAAAAAAAACCAAGATAAAGAAAAACCTATAGATTAATACATACTCTTGATTTTTATTTGCAATTTTAAACTTCCTTTGCATAAACCCAAGAAGGGGAAAAATAACAACAGTAGTTTTTGGTATTTCCAGATCTGGATGAATATAAAAACAACAACAAAAGTGTTATATTTAAAAATCCTACTCCTAAAATGTGAATTTCTAGTGTTAATCATACTTTGTAAAGACACTCATTTTCCAGCCACTTTATTATACTGTAGAGGATTAGTAAGTGTAAGCTTGATAGAAAGAAAAAAAAGATTTTCGAAAAGTTTTTTTTTTTTTTTTGTTCAGCTTGATGGATTCTTTGAAAATCTATGATTTTAGTATGACCTATTTTCTTTGTATATAGTTAATCTTACATTCAGTATTCCGCATGATTCAATATTTTGCATGCAAAAAGTTTAAAATAATGTTTGAAATATGACCAAAAACAAACTAACTTTTGCCTAAAAATGTGCAGCTCTCTACAAGCTTTCTGAGAATTTTTCTGTCGTTTTCCTAAGTTTGAAATTCTGCATATACAGTATCTGTCAGTTGAGCAAAGGGATGGTTAGCAAATAACATAATTTTTATATTGATTGTTAAAACAAAAAACGTTGTTTTATTCAGGTCATCGCATTTGACCTGTCAACTTCTCATGCAATGAAATCCTCTGCTGCTTCATTCAGCACATATGACAGTCAGTGTTGTGCATGAATACGTTCAATGAACACCGTTCACTTAATATGTTCATATTTTTAGTGAATGTTGAACTCAACTCATCAGTTTTGAAGAAATGAACGTAAACCCCAGTGACGTTCAGTCTGAATAATGAGCAGAGCAACCCCCACACTTAACGTTTGATCCAATTGATAACGATACTTTTCATTGCATAACGTCAGGGTTTACGACACTTATTACGGCATACAGCATGGCAGACCGGCATGTCTAATGCTAGTACTAGTGCGCAATTCAGACTCCTATACTGATATTTTTGGATGCCAGTTTTGCAGAGTGCTTGGTATGGCTGGGCAATATGGCCTAAAAATGAAATCTCCCATTTTATTATTTTTAATTCGATTTACGATTTTGTTCACCCTTAATTATTTAGGAAAGCATTAAGTACAAATGGGTCACCATGTCTTTGGCTATGAAGGGGGCACATCGCTACTCTGCAGCGCAATTGGCAGCCATGCTTCTGTTAACAGCTGGCATGTTAGCTATCTGGAGCGGGAACCATTTTTAAATCTGCATTACAATACACAACCAAAGTTCTTCGAATACAAACACATCTAAATAAACTTAATTTGAATTAATTAATTGAATCTATCTTTTGCCCAGCCCTACCTCTTGGCAAAATTTTATGAACTAATGAAGGCAGACTTGAACAGAAAAAAACTCAAGTTTTTGTGCAAACTGTGCCCACCGGGACTTAGCAAACAAGTCTTTACATCAGCCATGTCTACTTCAAACTTAAAGTGACAGATCGATTTAAAGCATCTGAGCTATCTTGGGAATTATCTGCTACTGAATCAGGAACTTGTTAATTTCCTTCAGCCAGCTGACTGGCAGTGCACATAGATAGTACTTTCAACTGGCTAATGTGGCAGCAAGTTAAAATCTCACCAAGGGAAAAAGAATCACACTTTGCTGCTATGATCGCACAGCTATTTCATTTAGAGGTAAAATGTCATCGAGGTCAGAATGGTAACTTAATATAGAAGGTATTTTGAAAAGAATATGATACCTTTTTCAGCAACGAAGAGGACTATTCCTTAATATTTATTCATTTTACGCTGCTCATTTGGCCCTATTAGTCTCACTGCAAAAGTTTAATTTTCGTGCTCATTTGCTGTCTGTGATTGGCTCTGAGATCACTTGTGGCTGGTCTTTTGTGATCCAACCATTACCTTCATTGCCAGCAGTAGTAATCAGGTGAATAAAAGTGTGCAGCATGTCCCAAATCAGTCTCTCACTAATGGAGTTTTTTTAGACAAGTGAGGTAAATAAAGAAAGCTCAATTTACATGTTGGGCAATTTTAAGGGCATCTATGGGAAAGAAAAATAAACATTTAAACTTTCTTTAAAATCTCATAAATTAACACTTTTAAAACATTTTTAAGAAATCTAGTCTACCTTGATGTTGCTGGAGGAGCCATGCCTAATTGTCAAAATATAAATAAATAAACTCCTGTCCTGTATGAATTTCAGGGTGGAGCACCATAGAGCAAAGAAGACCTTATACAGTCACATATATTAATGACTTTACAGCTGGTACTCATAACTCATTAAAAGTCCACAATTTTCCTCCTGCAGGCGTGGAGCATCACATATGTCAGCTGGCTGACTTTCGTCTTCCTCATGTGGTCCTGTGTGCTGTGGATGGTGAGGGACCGGAGACGTTACGCCATGCTGTCGTCTCCTTTCATGGTGGCCTACGGCAATCTGGTGATAGTGCTGCAGTATATTTGGAGTTTCGAGAATATGCAACCAGTCGCAGGATTCTTTGTTACGAAGAAAAACCCCTTCCACTCCCTTTCATCCAAGGTTTGAATGCAGTTATTATTCAGAATTACTTCTTTCTTTTTTTTTACCGGTAGCTGAGTTGTGAAATTAGACTGTTATGTAAACTGCACAGTGTGTGTTTTGCCAAATAATGGAATAGCTCTAAGAATTTAAAGATTTTACAAACATCCCTTCTTTTTTTTCTTTTGCCCCATACTTCTTTTTTTTCTAAACAATGCCTTGCGCTTTTATCGTTTGGTTGACAGAAAATGCAATAATATTTCATAACTACAGCCAACAAAGGTTTACTTTAAAGTGTCTGATAACCACAACATGTGCTTTAACGTCTGCACACTTAGCTCTGAGTTACTGCATAGACAGTGCACATCTGCAATCGTAACTCTCTCTGAATGAGTTTATGTTAACTGCATTTAATTCATCCGTTCTTTTCCTTCTTGTCTGAGTCTAACCGCTTTATTTTTGTCTAGATGATGTGTCTGGTGACATTCTGGTTGCTGCTGAGACAAACACTAACCGAGAGACAGGAAAAACAAAAAGAAGAGAACACAGGTCTCTTGGATGTCTTGGTGGACAGTCAGAAGAAGGAGGGTATGCTATTCTTTTTATTAGTATCAGGTCCCTGCAGTGTAAGATCGTCCTAATCAGTATTTCAGCCTGTGATCCCAAAATGAACAGTGATACAGATCCCATAAAACACATAGTTATTTTATGCCTTATTTATTTATTTATTCATTTATTTAACTTCAGCCAGCTCCTTTGTTTCCTGTCTTTCATTAATGGACAAACTGATTAATCCAGGTGTGTCTGGCTAATGTTGTCATCGTTACTGAGATCAGACACACCTGGATTAATCAGTTTGTCCAGTAATGACAGATGGGAAACAAAGAAATGGACTGAAGTTCAGGAACTAGTGGAGTTTGGCATATAGTCCATTAAGTGATTCTATTTGTTATCAAATGTATTCACATTGGTAGTAATGCAATTCATAATTTTAAAGAGAATTTTAATTATTTAATCGCACATTTTATGATTTTATGGTATATTTAATTTTTTACTAATTTATTAGATAAGTTAATGTGACATCTACCTATTTTGTGGTACATTTATCTGTTTTTGGGACATTCATATATAAATATTATGACATTTTTGCTCCTTGCCTTAAGGACCATATCGTGATCCTGTAAAAAAACAATCTCCGACCCCCTCGGGTGGGGTAGACTGTGGTATCTACACCAAAAAAATTTAAACTTATTTAATTTGATGTAATATATATTAACTAATTGAAATGTAAAGATTGTTATAATTATCTGTCTGTACAGCCATTTTCCCTGCAAAAGTAAGGAATCTAAAACACATATCAACAAATAAATATTCTGTTTGGTCTGAAAATAAATTATAATTATTTTTTAAATGTTTTCTGATATTTGTATGCTTGTGTTGTCCACGTTTGTAGAGGAAAAAGACAAAGAGGAGGGAGGGGAGCAGGACCTCCTGCATGTTCTTGGCAGCTTGGTGATGGGTGTTCTCGTCAAATACTGGATCTACATCTGTGGTGGGATGTTTTTCATCGTCAGCTTTGAAGGGACAATCGTCATGTACAAGATCATCTACATGATGATGTTACTCTCCTGTGTGGCTCTGTACCAGGTACTGTACCTACATCAGCTGTTTATTCACATTCCCCCAGACCATTAATTGCTTTGTGTCAGCTTAATTAAATCAAACCTGTATTAAAGTAGCAACTGGTTGATGGGGCGATCCTGATTATCTAGCGATACTCAGCGGAAATAATATGTAAAATCACTCCTTGATATAAGTGGTACTAACAGATTTTACCAACACACAATATAATGTTATTTTTTACAGAGGAGAAATGAGCTTGTGCATGCTCTCACACTCGTTTAATAGGCGTTCCCTCTTGGGAGCAGGTACAGGGTTGTGCATGTGCATTTTTGTTTTTATTGGAGAGGGCGGGTTTTTAGAAATTTTGCGAAAAATTTGACATGTGACATTTTAAAATGTGACATTTTAAAGCACTAATGTCTTTCAAACACCCTATTTTCCATATCATGATTATCAGCAGTCTCTCAGCTTTGGGGGTTTAGAGTAAAGAAACAACTAGTTAAACGTAGCAGGAAGAGAACATGAAGATCATATAGAAAAATATTCAGTCTCCAAAAACCCTTTAAGGTACATTCTCACCTGATAAAAAGGAACTGAATAAGTAAACTCATTTTACATGCCATCTCTATGTAAGGACATGATCAGGAACAAATTGACAGTCAGCAATGCCAGGGAGTGATTTGAACTGTGCCAACTGAAATGGCAAAATTTCAACAAACTGAAATTTTACGTTAATTTGCTTTGTGTAACGAGTCAAGGAGTTGACGTGGTTGTGTTTTAGGATGAAGATGCGCCTTTTGTGTCTGTTTTTAAAAAAGTGACTGGTTATAAATTTAGCAGGTATTTTTGCACTGTTGGAGACTTTTGTGACAGTAAGCGATAGAAACGATCGCCCTGAGATTACTGTCAAGCAACCATAGGCAGGCGAGCGAGGTGAAAGGTCTGCCTTGTGTGATCACTCCTTTACAAAGTCCTTGAAGTGCATCTGTATGCTTTATCAAGGATTATTGAGTTAAACATTTTAAACCCTATAAATCATTTTAATTTTCTTGACATTTATACAACCAGGTGGGTTTGTATGGAGGACCAACTCTGCCATATTTAAAAATACAGAAATAAATAAATGCTTAATAAATAAATAAGCATACAATTAATTGCCAACAAAAATACAATAAACAAATAAATGCAAGTAGAAATTAAATTATACAGTGAGGCATACATTTATATAAATCTTTTAATTACCTTCTTTATTTATATTTGCCTTTGTAATATTTACCTCATTTATTTTTTTGTCGTTTATACAAATACAACAAAAAATCGCCATCATAGCCAGCGGTCCTTCACACACGACTATGCCGAGAGAGGGCCGCTGCAGACGGGCTGCCGTTAGACATGGCTGCCGTTAGCTTCGGAGCTCCGCTGGTTGACGCGGTCTAATCAAGTTCAGGACATTTTCTTTTAAATCTGTGAATAGGCCATATGTTGATGCTTAAAAGTATAATGTTCTCGCCTCAAATAATCGTAAAACGTAATTTTATTGAACAACAGCAACAGAAAAGAGAACATTTAACTTAGTACTCTGAGCTCTGTTAGTTAAGAAGATGGGCCGCCAACCAATGAGCAGAAGTTGACTCCTGGGACACACCCCCTCCTCATTTGCGTAATGAGGCAGAAATGCAGACAGAAATAAAAAAAGGGCAGGCAGAAATAAATGGCAGCAAAGAAATATCTAGGGCAAAAAAATACAAAGGAAAAATAAAACAGACCAAAATATTATAACATGCACATAAATAAATACTTAAAAATATAAGTAATTAAAAAATTAAGTTGAAGATTATAAAGGACAAAAAAGGTAAATATTACAAAGGCAAATAAATAAAGAAGCGAATTAAAAGAGTTATATACATTTATGTCTCACTGTATAATTTAATTTCTACTAACACACATTTTTTTTGTATTTTTGGTGGCAATTAATTATATGCTTATGTATTTATTGAGCATTTATTTATTTCTGTATTTCTTTTTAAATATGGCAGAGTTGATCCTACATAGGTTTGAAATGTATTCACATTGATAATTTGTCACAAACAAGTCCTAAAAAATAACACAAATTAACATTTTGTGGAAAAATATGGCAAACGTGAAAAAATATAAAAGGTTTGAATGGGTAAAATATTTTTATTTATTCCCGTTTATTTTGTAAATCGAAAATGGCTCATTGTTACAACAGAGAGCCACACTTTATTAGAATATGTCCGGTAGAAAACAGTTGAGACATGTTCAGTGTATATAAAAAAAAAAAAAAACACCTGAACAGTATTTATATATTTTATGCCAGGGTTTTATATTTGTAAAATTAATAGGTCCTGAATTTCTTTGATGTTATTTCTTCTGTTTCTGATAAAGAATCCTGATGTTTTTTGGTTTAAAACCCAGTGATATGTTATACTCCTGTGTTCTGTAGGTGCACTATGAGTGGTGGAGAAGGATCCTAAAGTACTTTTGGATGACTGTAGTGATGTACACCATGCTGGTCCTTACCATTATCTACACCTTCCAGTTTGACGGTTCTAAAGAATTCTGGGAATCAGCACTGGGTATGAAAGATGAGGACAAGTGAGTAGCCACTGATGGGAGATGCTGATTCATATTTGGTTTTCCCCACCCCTACAAAAAGACAGCTGGACAAGATCAAACAGCTTACTCATCATAGCATTGATTTACCTGAAACCCTGTGTTTTCTCTGCCAACTCTTTTCCCAATTTCAAGAAACTGTCGATAGGGGAAAAGTTCTGATCTGATATAATAAAATGTGTGATAAACATATGGAAAATAGGTTTCATGCATGGGAAAATATTTTTTGTTAACATTTTGTGTCCAATGTTTGTAGATAAACTGGAAACCAGATCATAACCAGGATATAGAGCATCTGGTGGCCATGAGGAACTCATAGGACTACTGAAATAGAAATGATTGTGAAACCGATGTAACAACTGTCACCCAAAGTGCTTACAAGCCCGATCCACATATCTCAAACACCAGCATGCAGATCAGTTGGCAACTCGATTGAGAACTTTTTGGCATATTTTTAAATCAATCTCAGAATGGACTTATTACCAGGCAGCTGCCCCTCACTCATATGGAAACCCATTAATAAACACTGGATCCTTACTCTACGCATAGCAAAGGGTAGAGTTGGGGATATTTGGGAAAAAAAAAAAATAGATTTTTCACATAAAAACTTATATATAGAATAGAATTCAATTTTGTTGTCATTACACTGTCACAAATACAAAGCAACAAAATGTAGTTTGCATCTATCCAGAAGTGCCATAGAGGATATAAATATTTATTTACATGTGTACAGAAACTATGCATGTATGGACTATAAATGGTATACAGTATATAACCAGAGAGTAATTGCAAGAGGCTATAAAATGAATAGAAATGGAAGCTATATACAGATTATACAGGAAAGTAAGGTTATAGATTGTAGATAGTGGGGTTATAATACACGATAAATAATGATAGAAAATAAAATAGCAGATAAAAGATTTACAGATAATATACAGCTATTGTTGATAAATACGTGTTAGTAGTGTTGTGTATATATATATATATATATATATATATATATAAAACACATACCTGAAGGATACGGTGAGCCTTTCTCATGTGAAATGCTTTCAGATTATGAAAACAAAACATTTATTGAGAGCATAAATGCTAAAACTATATAATACATTAGAATATCCCATAAGAGGTATAGCCAACGCTTTGAAGATTCTCCCAATGTCTTTTTATTTTAGAATTGGAATCAGAATTGGATTTTGTAGTTTTATTTAAAAAGAATGGCAAAAACTTCTAAAGTCTAATATTTGGAAATGATATTTTGTATTTGTAAAATTTAAAATATGTTGAAAGTACTACCACAATTCTAAATATTTCCAGTGTGTTTCACATGGAACTGTTTTTAGCGTGTAAACATGTGACACATCTATGGAAAAACATCCAGTTTTTTTTTTTATTTTATTTCATTTATTTAATCATTTTTGACTCATTTGGATCAAATATACATATGAATGTTGAAATCAAGGTAAATTATCTTGTTTTTGTTCTTGTGTAGAAATGTGAAGCTCACTTTAAGTTATGATACAAAATCTTTGATTATTCACTAAACCTGAGTTTTCCACTTTTTTTTTTTTTTTATTGTTAAAGGTTAAAGGACTTGGGTCTGGAGCGGTTTTCAGTGTCCATGCTCTTCACCAGGATCTTCATTCCCACCTCCTTCCTCTTAGCGTGTATTCTCCACCTGCACTACTTCCACCAACCCTTCCTCCAGCTCACTGATCTCCAGGCCGTGATCGCCAAAGAAGAAAGCACCATCTACAGGTGATAACTCTGATGATTTTTTAAGGTTGGATGTGCTTAGAAGTCAAAGCATAATGTTTTATTAAATTTCTTTATGTTCACATGTTTAAAATAACAGGGGCGGCTTACAAGCTTTGGTTCTGGAAGGTTTTTTGGTGATCTTTTTAAAGACCTAACCGTGGTACAATGTTCTTACTGTAATAAGGTGTACTCTGCCTAAAGTCACCGAACTCGACTCATTAGGATTTTTACGATTTTTTAAGCTTTAAATATAAAAAGCACTCTTAAGTGGTTCCTATTTGATCTATAAAAGTTATTCTAGTCCTGTGATTAGTACCAGAAGAGAAAACAAAGGATTAACAGTATTTTGCATATCCTTTCCTTTCCTTTCTCTCTGCCACTGTCTAAATAATTCATTTATTTAATAAAATATAACATGGGCATTTTAAAGTGCAATACATCTAAATGCTGTTTTTATTACCATTTGTTAGAATCACTGATCACATAGACCAGGGGTCTCTAACCTGGCTGATTAAAAGTTGTTTATCTCCAAATATGAATAAAACAAAACTTAATTTTAACTTTGTTAAATATATGCTATAGGATTTTTTTTTTTCATTTTAAACAATCAACAGTTTATTTGTAGTTTTAGCTTAAAAATGAGGAAAATCATTAAACATTTAATAAAGCACAGATTTTCCTCCATAGGATATTATTTGTTTGAAATAAAAAACAGATCATTTCCAAGCTAACAACAAGAAAAGTAGCTCTGAAACTTTATTTTTTGTATTTTAATTTCATTCTGTTGTGAGAATTCAAAAAAACCTTTTTTTTTAAACACAATAAACTTTCTAAGACTGGTATGCATTATTCTACTAAATATGTTGTTTCTCTATATCATTTTAGCCTCTCTGAAGAGACATTGTACAGGTTTCAAACAGCCACTCGCAGTCCAGAGCCACAGGTTGCAACAACAACAAAACAAAGTTTTCATGTTTGAATTTTAAAGAATGACCTAAAAGCTCCATAGAAATTAGAGCTTGAAATCTAACAAGTGGAAAAAAAGTGACTTTGTTTAATCATAGGGTCTGTCGTGCATATGCAGCTGTCTTTAGAGCGCATGTTTTTATAGTTTCTGGTGAAAAGAGCTAATAAATACACTTGTATTAGCTTGCACTGCAGCACTGTTTACATGTCACTCAGGTGTTCCCACTTGAAACATGAGATGTTAATTTCTAGATCGACATCAGTAATTGGAAACCACTACGAGAACAACAAATTTATCCCCTTTCGAAAGGTTTATGTTTGTGCTGCCATATTTTGGCTAATCTTTCTTTTTTGATTATTATAACATTTATTTTTCTGTATTTACCCTGTAGATAATTAATACGAGTATGTTTTACACTAAGGACTTTAAATGGTACATGGTAATTTAAGGAGTTTAAGTAGCTCCATTGGTACTTACAAAATAGTCTGAGAATCAAGGCTCTAGATGACCTTGTACTGGTGTTTGTTTGGCTTATTGTTTTCTGTTATTATTTTGAGGTGATGTATTTTACTCCCCCTAAATGTTATCTGGTTTTTGATTTCTGACTCCCAAAGTTTGGTCATTTTACAATAAAAATACCACTAGAATAGAATAGAATAAAATAGAATAGAATAGAATAGCCCTTTATTGTCCCACAATGGGGGAATTGCTTTGTAACTGCAGCAAACAATTATAGCAAAAGTGGTCACACAAATGTGGACCTTAAAAAGTGTATAAAAAATAGGTGACAGAGTTAAGAAAAATAAACTGTACTGTGTTTTTACAATATAAATACTGTACATCTGGAGAATGAATAATCAATGTAATAATGAGTAATGATAATGTGCAAAAAAGCAGACACAACAGAGATGTGCAAAAATGACCACAGCATGTTATTTAGAATAGAAAATCCCTTTATTGTTCAACAGTGGGGAAATTGTGATAATTCAATTGACTATGACAGAAAATACATCACGAAATTAGGAAATACTGATTGAAACTAACATTACAGAGAACAGGAGCTCTTATTTGTTTTCGAACCTGACTGGGATACTGTATAATATTTATTGTTTTTACCGCTATGCAGACCTTCTGGGAAAAAATAAACAGCCTTGATGGTTAAATGTTGTGATCTGAATTTACCAGTGGTGACTATAATACTGTATTACCTCCTGGTTTATAATTTTTCACCATAGGCTTTTTGAAGGCTGAAAACTATTTAAGAAGATGTTATTCCAGAAAACCCAGTTACTCTAACATATAGATAAATGCATGCTAGATGGACCCTGTGTTGAATGCATTAGCTTTATTTTTTTTCTTTCACATTTTCTCCTAAAGGTCCATTATAACCACTGTGCTCATCATTTCTCATGTCCCAGTGTGAGGGATTGGTTCTTTGGTTTACTGTTATGTGTTTGGTTATTGTTTCGCTCGGCTCAGCTGCTTCTTGTCTGTGACCGGCTGCCATGTTTTCTCTGCCGCCCTTCTCTCACAGCCATGTTAAAGTCAGAGAACGGGTCGATTTGATCATTAATAGGTGGGTATCTGCTCGCTTTTTCTGTGGTCACCATCTTAACCTCAGTTGAATCCCAGCGTCTAAGGACATGACTGTCCCTTTCCCAAACCTTTTTTATTTCCTTCTTTTTTTTTTTTTTTTTTTTGCTGCACAACAATGAATTTTCCTGGATTTGAGATGTTTTACATTTACATGACAGGACTGGTTTTCCCATGCAGGTTTTCTATATTTTTGTGTTCTGCTTGTTGCCTAAGAAAGTTCTTTAAACCTAAATTCTTCTGACAGAAATATTTTTTTCTCAGCATGTTTGAATCTGTGAGATCATCATCTTTCTCCTCAGCAACTTCCCAATGAACCACATCCTTTTTATGCCCTAGAAAAAAAATCCCATCCTGCTAATAAAACCTGTCTCCCTTAAATGACTTTACTCCTGTGGCCAGTTTTTATGCACTCTGAATGTGTGTGTGGATATTTGAGTGATTTTCAGGTCTGATCTCCTTCTTGTGTTATCATTCACATCTGTGTAACTTTATTGTCCTGAGCAGCATCAAAGAAAAAATTCCTTCTCGACAGAGCAAGTAAGTGTTGACTGCTGGATGGCAGAATGCTTGCCTTGATATGCAGCCGGTTTGTGTAAGCCAAACCTGAACCTTGACAGTGCTCCATTGCCTGAGGAGACTTTACAGGAGGGTTACTGCCTCCCTTTAGCTGATATTTAGCTGCTCTAAGATGAAAGTAATGGAATAACATTGATTTTTTTAAAGAATGCAGAAGGAATGTGCACTGCTTTATGATTACAATGCCTGATGAAATTCAGGTAGCATTTAGAGCTAATTAATCCCTATTGAACTTTTGCATCAATGTGAATAATTGGGTTTGTATTTGTATACGTATGAGGACCTCAATATTTAATGTACAGCTGTCTAATTATCCAAGAAAATGACAAAGTTTGCATGGTTTTATTGGTGAAAGTTATCGCTATGTGCCTGTGCAGGTCTGCAGACTGTCATTCTTTTACCTCCACAGCTCAGAACTGCTGTAGTTTACTTTGTTTTATAGACCATAAAAGCAAACTTCTAATGAGTTGTTTATGCTTGATAAATTTTCCTCCAAAAAGTTAATAGGTTTTATTTCTAGAAGGAAAGGTTCAGCCTTTTCTCTGCTTTGCATACAGGTAGTTAGTGTACCTTGAAAAGAGCCATTTGGACAATCGCAGTGCAGAGATAATACAATACAGGAAACAGACTGCTGCACCGAACTGGCCCTCCAATGTTAGAGGACCAGTTCTCATTGTGTATAATGTGTGTCTCCGACTTTCTTATGTGACAATACAAAGGCTCTTTAAAAAAAGGAAAAGGAAATAACTCAAACCTATTTGGGTTCTATACTCCGATTACAATTTCGTCATGTCAAAATGATGTAAAATGAAGTCGTGTTTTAGGCCAAACTTTTAAAATACCTGGTTTTAAAATAAAAATAAAAATAAAAAACTCACAGAAAAATATGTAACAAATGGGAATCTTAGAATAATTGAAGTTTTTAGTCTATGTTTTTTTATTAAATGATAATGAAATAAAGCTAAAAGTGTACAGTCCTGCTTTGATGTTGATTTGAAGGAGAAATATTTCCAAGGCTTACATCAGACTTCATGTTTTTTTACTTTACAGCAGAGATGGGAAGTAACGAAGTACAAATACTTCGTTACTGTACTCAAGTAGATTTTTCTGATATTTTTACTTTACTTTACTACTTATTTTTATGGCGACTTTTTACTTCTACTCCTTACATTTTTACACAAATATCTGTACTTTCTACTCCTTACATTTTTTAAAATTTGCTCGTTACTTTAGTTTTGAATCATTTCAATGGAGTTGCCGTTATTATTTTTCACGTCATCAATACCAAATTCAATCTAATTGGATGGGAATCTACGTTGCATTTGACGCACCACTACAAGATGAATCGACAGATTCGGCGGTATTCATTCGCGGCAAATCATTGCAGCTTGGTGGCGGTGGCGTTAGCATAGTAGCATGGACGATGAGATGATTGAAAATGAACACAACGGAGATCTAGTCCTATTGGCAGACATCCATTTAAAATGTAGGCAACGGCATGAAAAAAGTGGTTTCTACTTTGACTTTTATACTTTAAGTAAATTTACAAGCCTGTACTTTGTTACTTTTACTTGAGTAAAGAAGTTTAATCAGTACTTCCACTTTTACCAGAGTATTTTTTGACACAAGTATCTGTACTTTTACTCAAGTACGGAAAATGAGTACTTTTGCCATCTCTGCTTTACAGCCATTTCTCTTGGCAGGGAAGCTTGCATCGGTCTGCAGTAGTCTCAGTCAGTCGACCAAAATATTTAAATATGTCTATTCTCAGAGAAGAATAGAGGGAGAGAAGTCTGGGTGCAAATGTGAGAAGTGTTCAGGCCATCCCCTGACCTAACTGCCCGCTACCTTTTTGGTCTCCTTTATATGTACTTCCTTACATCCCTATCCTGTCTCTTTTTTCCTTCTTTTCTTAGTTCTATCCCTTTTTACCTCCGTTTTCCCTCCGATGTCTCTTATTTTGTATCTCACTGCAAATCTTCTGATGTCTTTTCCTTGAGTCTTTCCATCTTTCATTTTTCTCTCTTCCGTCTTTTTCTTAATTCTTTTTTTTATCAAATTTCCCTTCGTTTCTTGTATTGATTTTTTAGTTTTTCCTTAATTTCTTTAATTTGTTTAATTTATTTCTTAGCTTTTTCCCTTCCTTCATTTTGGTTAAGCTGTAGAAGAATGAAGATGTTTCCTACTAAGAACATATCTGCCTTTAGACGATCCGTCCAGTTAGACAAAAGTAATCCAAAGGACATTAACCAGGGACTTTATAGCTCAGTCAAAGTTTATCACTGTGAAACACCTACTGATGATTGGAAAAGAATAGTAGCCAACATTTATTAGTTAATGAAAAAGCTGATATTTGGTGGATTAATATATTCCTTTAATTTAATGGGTCAACAAGTAGGTTTACTGCACCTAGAAAAAATACCTGATGAGGAGACAGAAACAATCTAATCACCAAACTTAGGGGGTGATAGTAAAAACTCCCAGAGGTCCTCATAAGTATATTAAAAGAGTCACATGCAGAACAACATTGACAAACGTGCAAGTGGTATAACCATGCCCCTATATTTTCAGACTGGCAGAGCCTGCTGCAAGCCTGGAGGACCTCACCATGCTCAGTGCCAGCTCGATTGAGGCTACGCTGCCCAAAGAGAAGGAGGAGAAGGAGGAGGAGCAGCAGAGCTGGGGCTCAGGGAACGAGACGGAGCAGGCCCTTGTTGTTGTGACGGACACTGTCGACAGCATGAGTGACGAGAAGCCCAAAAGCTTCTCCGACCAACGCCAGTCCAGCACAGAGGACAGTCAGCGCTGCAGCGCTGCAACAGAGCCAGAGCCGAGCACAGAGGAGAGCTCAGGTACAGGGCAACACAGGTCCACACTCTAAATGTGCTGAAAGCTTCATTTTGATGCCTTGAGATGACCTTGAACAGAACAGTAATGCTCCTTTGAAGAACCCTTAGGAGTCCTGAGAAGAAGAGCGATTCTAAATTTACCAACAGATTTCACCACGTCTGCAATGATTGAGATTGGATAGAATGTGTGAAGCCACAGCATTCTACCTTGCATACTTAACTTTTTGCAAAGGCTGTATTTAGTTTGCACTATGCATCATGTAAATCATTTTGTTTGCAGCTGAAATTCAATTTATTTATTTATTTATAGACATTTCCAATCAGCTGTGAGTGTGCAGACCCATTCTTGCAGGCAGCCTGGTATTTACCATGTGGCATACAGTTCTTACTGGCCAGTTCTCTGCCCCACCAGCTAGTAATTATCAGTCTAGCCCAAGCGGTAAAAAATGGGTTGCATTACAGATTTTTTTTTTTTTTATATCTGCATTCTGTGGATTTATATCTACTTTTATTTTCTGACGCAGTGTTCACTTTCTCTCTCCTGCTGACATCAACTATGGCTTCAGAAAGTCAAGCTGCTCTTAAATTGAAATGCAGTTTATATACATAGAAAATTAAAGAGGTAATAAAACAGGGCCCCGCAGGACCTCTTGGTTTATAATGAGCTGTCGCTGCGATATCCGTTCTTATCCAAACAACAAGACCTCTGTTAAAAACGCTCTGAGCTGGACATTTTATATCCTTTATGAGAATATAAAACTGAGTTTTACATAACGTTCTACTTCCCAGATCATTAAACCTAAGGTTTAAAAAATCCGATATTTAAGTCAGTGTCTACAATTTTTGTGCAAAAACTGCATTTAAAATTCACTGTTGCCAGCCTTTAAGCAAAATTTGAAATATTCAAGACAAACAAAAATTTTCCAGATCCCATTATTTAGGCCAGTTTGCCTACTTATGTAACTCATCCCACTCATAATAAAGGTAAAAGAACAGGAGCTGTGGAGGAGTAAATAATTTTAAATCATAAGATTGAAGGGCACTGTTTTCTGGAATGACACCAATTTTCAGTTTATACTTGGCCTGTTCCTTGTGTCTTTAAAACCTATTTTGAAATCCAGTATGTCCTATGCTGTTGCCGATTCAATCTTTCTCCGCCACAAACGATGACAACAGGGTCAGACTATCAGAAGCATGGTTTAGGTAACAAATGTTATCTTGATCTTTGCAACCCATTAGCAGCTGGTACAAAGCTTGTGTGGGGCTTAGGAAGTGGAGGAGGATCAGTTACCATTCAGGGGCCTAAAACTGGCATCCTCCCTCCTGGAACTGGTCTGTCTCGTTATGCCAGCTCTTATCCCCCATCCAGAGCAGAGCTCCATCCATGCAGAGAAGGCGCATGCATACAAGTTGAGCCACTCAGCCAGTTTTCAGCACCCCGCTGTTCTTTTGCGAGGTTCAGTCCAGCCCTGTGCCAACAGGCCCTCAGCCTGCTTCGTGTTCTGGTGTTCACTTTTAGGAAGGGATCCTGTTGCACTTCAGGGTAATCTACTCAACTTCTGCAAATGTCTGTAAAGCACCTCGCTAGCACATCCCCAGTCTACTTCCCTCCTCCAGGTTCTAAAGCCTGCTTACCTTGATGCCAGAAGATAAGCCTGCTCCTCACCTCTTGATGACAGCGTCAGTGCCAGCTCCTTGCCTCAAGCAGCTGCTGCCGCCTCAGGCCCAAGGTTCAGAGGTCTTTGACGAGAGTGCACAAGTGGATATGCCTTTTGTTCCTGCTCCAGATGTTCTCAGTGTTTCTCTTCCTGATGGGTTTGAGGACAAACTGCCTCACCTTAATACTTCTGCTCAAGAGGTCTCCGGCATTTCTGCTCCTGAACTCCATCTTGGGTTCTCTCTTGGATTGCTGTCGGAGGCCCTTAGCCTTCCAGCTCCAGAGCTCATCTGTGGATCCCGGCCAACTCTTGGGCCTCTTCTCAGTCTTCAGGCCTCAGCAGAGTTCCTATATATTTTCCAGGCTTTACCTGAAGCTTTTGACAAAGCTCCCTGTGGGTTCATGGACTGCCACTATCTGCGTTCGGAGTCCTTAGAAAGTCCTTAACATCAGAACCACATTAACCAATGGTGCTTTTAAAAGTGCACACATTCATTCGTGAAGTGCCTTGCAAAGGGGCACTTCCCCTTATAAGGTTTTTTTTTTTTTTTTTTTTTTTTTTTTTTTCCTTGTCTGTAAGTGGGGAACAATAAGCCACCTCCAAAATAAATCCTTTGAAAGACCTACAAAAACCCTGAAGAACATGTCTTCCTGAGACCACAAAAAGATATGACTGGCTGTTTGAAGAAAGATTTGTAAATAACGTCTCTTTTTTTTTCTCCAGATTTTAAGAATAAGTGGCACCTGGTGGTCGACCGCCTCACCGTGCTCTTCCTCAAGTTCCTGGAGTACTTCCACAAACTGCAGCTCTTCATATGGTGGCTACTGGAGATCCACATCATCAAGATCGTATCTTGTTACATTGTTATGGTCTGCATCAACGAGGTAAAAGAACTTAAGAATCTGCTTCAGATTGAGCAGCATCATTTTCTAAGTGCACTTTAGAAATATGGAGAAATACTTCTTAGAATATTTAAAAAAGTAAACTTGCAACAGCCTTGCATGTACAGTACCTTGTAGTGTTGCGCCGATGCCATTTTTTGGCCCCGATACCTGCCTGTGCAGTATCGGCCGATACCGATATCATAATAATGTAAAATAATTGCCATCATGGCTTTGTCAAGCTGCTGCCTACCTTTGTGAAGTAGGAAAAAATAATAAAAAGTGAATCAAGTAGAACTTTTTGATAAAAAGTTCTACTGTATAATAAAAATAAAAAGTTTTTATTGCCTACCAGGAGTGGGTGACAATAGTTGAATAAACTTATGGCTCTCAAAATGGTATCCGTGCCCTATTTGTTGGTACTCGCCTATACCGATACCACCATTTTAGGGCAGTATCGGGGCCCCGTCCGATACTGGTATCGGTATCGGTGCAACACTAGTACCTTGCAGAAATATTGATACCCATTTAAATAGTTTTACTCTCTCATTACAACCACAAACTTGATTAGGTTAAAATGGTATTTGTCTGTAGACCAGTGCAAAACAGTATATTTCATCACTAAACTACTGTGCAATGGTTTTTTTTCCCATTCACTCTTTTTTCCTTAAATGAAGTCCATTGCAACCAATGACCTTTAGCACTCATCTAATTTGAAAAGCCACTAGTGGCTTTTTGGACTTTCTACAATGAATCGTGATAAAAATGTTTGTTTTCAAATTTCTTATATATAAAAATCCCACAGATGGAATCCCCTGTTATGATAAAATGTCACGTTTTCCTTAATTTTATGACCTGAAAATAGAAATATAAGCTGTGTTTCTTGAGAATTTACAACATTTTTATTTATTTAAGAGCTGTATAAATATATAATAATAATAATGATAATGATAATAATAATAATAATAATAATATTAATAATAATAATAATAATAATAATAATAATAATAATAATAATAATAAAAGTTGCCGTTTTCATAAGGACATGTAACATTTGCTGGTGTGAATTATTTTTTTTTTTACCAAGAGCATTAAACAGAGAAGCAGCCAAGATGCCCATGCATGGGGACTCCTGTGGATCATAGCTCAGATGGAAGATCTGTGGAGAGGATAACAATTAGTCACTCACTCCAAAATGGTGGTCCTTGCTTTTAAACAGGCAAGAAGAAATATATTGGTTAACAAAAACATGTAGAAGGCTTTTCACTTTGGCACATGTACAGTACAAACATAACACCACATAACATCACATAACAAACATGTTAAAGAGCATGCTTCCATCTCAGGAGACCAGAATGAAACTTTTTTTGGCTGAAATTCAAAAATTACAAGCTACAAAAACCAGGGAGTGCTCATCATCTGGAACAAACCATCCCCAGAGTGCGAGACAAACAGAGGAGGCATTTTCCAGACTGTTTACAGTGCATCTAATCTGTCGTAGTCGCATCTTTGTCAAGAGTGAAGTAGGGCTTATATTTCTGAACAATAGTGTGAACTGATGTGTTATTGTTTGAGGTCATGCATTTACTAAAGCCAAGAAAAAAAGACAAAAAAAAAAGGGCTGATTCATGTTTGGATATCTTATATAGAAAAGTGCTATTATCTGACTCTCAAAGAAACAAAGGAGCATATCTACGAACAAAACCCAAGTACAGTACATTCAAGTTTCTTAGTGTGACAAAAGGTTAAAATGATTTAGACATGTCACTACTTTTGCAAGGTAATATATGAGTTCGGTCCATAATGAGGTTCTTTTCATGTCAGTCACAGACTTATAGGGTTTGCATTTTACTAGCTATTTAATTAAGCTGACTTCTTCCTGCAGTGACCCATCTTGTTTCTGCGCAAAACAATATTTGAGCTCTTTAGTAATACAATTAATATTATGTGGTTCTCTCATAGTTGTACATAATTTTGTCTACTTGTTTGTTCTGAATGAGATCCTTTTCTTTCCATATAAAAGTTTTCCCGCTTATTTCTTCTAAAAAGAAGCCTGTATTCTCTCTATTGCGGAATCAGTTGCCAAATGACACCTTTAAACCCCATAATACACTGTGTACAAAGTTTTTCTTAAGCAGACAAAAAATGTCTGATATAGTTCCCTGTTCACTTTGAATGTGACCATTTTTCATGTTCTCACCCCTTTTATTGTCTCCTATGCAGGTGTCTTTGCTCAATGTTGTGTTCCTGGCATCGTGGGCCTTTGCACTGCCCTACAGCCAGTATCAACCCCTTGCTTCCAGTGTTTGCACTGTCTGGACGTGTGTCATCATTGTGTGTAAAATGCTGTACCAACTGAAGACGATAGTGCCCCAACAATACAATTGCACAGTTGTAAATATCACCTTGATCTATTTCATTTCCATAATAGACCTTATTATCATGGCATGTTTCATTTTTTCTTGCTAAGCTGTTTGTTTTGAAAGTTTTGTTACATCTGTTTACAGTTTATATATATTTCATTTATTTAATTAAAACCTTTATTTTTTTTTAACATAATACAAATATTTTTTATGCAAGCATTTATTATGAATTACATTATCATAATCACATAATAATAGAATTAACAACTTTTTTTTACTCTGTGCACAGCCAGATACCTACACAAAGCCTCAGAGGGAACAGCTAGAGAAATATCCACTGTATCAGAAGGCATCTGATTGGAATGGCAACTGGGTGGGCCTGGAGAAGACTCAAATTGACCTGCTGCAATACCTCAGGGTAAAGAGTGAAAGTCCTTTAAATTACACAATTTTCACGACCATAAGGCGCACCTTACTAAAAGGCGCACTCTCAGTTATGTGTCCCATTTCTGTATTTAACACACACATAAGGCGCACCGGACTATAGGGCGCGTTTTTTATATACAGGTACATGTCCTCTACTACCTTTAAATACCTCTACTGCGTATTTAAAAATACAGCGGGGGCAAAACTGAGTATGACTGTGCTTTATTCATGTATTTATTACAAAGTATTAATCAAACCTGGGTGCTGGCCGTGAGATAGACACATCGCAGATGACAGAGCGCTGTGATCACTCCTAAATTAACTTAAAATCCTGAAACCTGCCGACGGAATTTGTTCGCTTTTATTACCGGTATCCTGGTGCCTGCAGCTAAAATTATTTAGATGAAAAACACCTGCCAGCAGCCGCGGTGAACCTGGAGGCTACCCGGCCCAGAGGCTGCTGTTGAAGGGATTTCTGCTGTCGGTGCTCCGCTGGTATGTGGGGGTCTGAGCGCCTCCGACAGAAATAGATAATCTGGATGAACTGACTGCAATTATGAAGTTTTCAGGTGGACTTTCTCACTTAAAAACATATTAAAACTACTTTATTCCCACTGATCACAGCAAATATAGCTGCAAGATTTAGATTATTTAGATGAAAAAACACCTGCCAGCCGCCGCGGTGAAGAGGAGGAGACCCGCCCAGAGGCTGCTGTTGAATTAAGTTTTCAGGTAGAAAAATAGAGCGGGAGCAAAACTGAGTATGATTGTGCTTTATTCATGTATTTATTACAAAGTATTAATCAAACCCATCAAAGTCATCATCCTCTGTTTCTGAATTAAACAGCTGCGCTAAATCAGACATGCCAGTTTCCCCTTCTTCGCTGTCAGAGTCACTTTCCGTGCAGCGCGGCTCCTCAGAAATAATGCCTGCTTTTGTGAAAGCTCGAACAACAGAGCCAGCAGACACGTTAGTCCAAGCATCTGCAATCCATCCGCAAACGGTGGCGTAACTTGCCCGGCGCTGCCTTCCACTTATCCTGAAACTGTGGTCTCCGTCGGTCATCCATTGCTCCCACGCCGCTCGCAGCCTTACTTTGAACGGCCGCTTCACACCGATGTCGAGCGGTTGAAGTTCCTTTGTCAGACCTCCCGGGATAACGGCGAGCACAGCGTTCATTTGATTCACCATGTTTTTCTCATCAGCTGTGAGATGGGCACGCATGGAGTCACAGATTAACTGCGATGGTGATGCGTGGAAAAAAACACCTGTTCTCCTTACATACACCTGCCTCAGCCACGCTTTCATCATCTCCTCATCCATCCAGCCAGGGGCGTCTCTAGGTTTAAGAGATATGGGTGGCTCAGCCCCTAGAAGATGTTGCGCGCCAAGCGCGCGCTGAAATTTTTTCAGTTTACCTGCTAAGGCGTTGTCTAAGACAGTGGTTCTCAAACTTTTTCTGTCATTCCCCACTTTGGACAAGGGGGAATTTTCAAGCCCCGCCTGTGCTACAATGCTAATGAAATATGAAACAATCTTAAAATGTTCCAATTTTATTGAAGTAACAAGTAGTATCTAAATACAAACTATCTACATCAAATAACAGCAAGCTCAAAAATAAAGAAAATAAAAATGCAGCTGTGTCAAAATTTGTATCAAGCTCAAAGATAGAAAAAATTAATGTGCCACTCTGCAATCTGTTAATAAAAGAAAATAAGTGAAATCCATCTGGCAATACAGGTCTATTTATCCCTGCATTAGTGGCTTCAATGAGCCTGTTTTGCATTGCACAGTTTCTCAAAACGGGGTTGCAGGCTTGATACTGCCACTCTCAAGTCATGCTTTGTTTTCAGTGAAGCAGCAGCTGAAAAGCCCATCTCACAGAGATATGATGTGGCAAAGGGAAGAAGAATGCACACAGCTCTCTGCCAGATGAGTGGATACTCCCTCTCCACTCCAAACTAGAAACATGAACATGTGGCTGTGTGAATCAAACGCCGTTATTTATTTAAGATAAAATATTTCAAATTCAGTTATTTATGATCAACCTGCGCCGTCAATCCCGGCGCATGTGCGCTTCATTTGCAGTCTGGACGCTGAGGGTAAACATGCTGTGTCTCTGACTGCAGCGCTGAGAGCGACTCCTGCGATAGTGGGGGAGAACGGGGTTGGGAGGGAGGAGGCGCCCCACGGCAGCAGGACAAGAAAAGGAACGATACGTGCTTTCCCGTAACCCCCAGATTCCACATACTCCGTCAGCGCTCCGCTCCGCTCCGCCCCGCTGACGTACGTCGTGCGGAGCGCTTGTCTTTCATGGAAATCAATGAGAGCTGTTCCACATCCACCGCTACTCCTCCGCACGTCTCCGTCCACGTACGTCTTCTCCGTCCGTCACCGACAAATTACGGAGCCGAGCTATTTTTTGCTCCGCTCCGGTCCGGCCAGGTCAAGATCCGCAATTGCAATCGCACCAAACAGGAATAAGAACCTCGACAAATTCCGGTTCGTCAAATTAAAATATAGTAGCAACAGATCGGTGACTAGAAATTATAGCACAATTCTTATAAATATCTAAAAAATAAAAAAAATAAAAAAACTAACACCGTTTATTTAAATGATTGGATCCAAACTATTGGTTATTCACCAACCAGGAAGCAGATTTCTCATCTCCATTAAAATATTTATTTTATACCGAGGGACTTAAAGTTTAATCAAATCCATTCAAAAGAAACTTCTTATTACATGAATGAAAAGAGATGCTGAGTTGTAGAGAACAAGTTCATAAAAAAAAAAGCAGTTTTGAATTATCCTTATCTCTGTTACAAAAATCTACAAAAAAATATATATATATATATATATTTGGGCAGAAACTGAACATATGCTGGATGATGGTGGGATTTTTTTAATATGTCATACTAAATTAAGCGCTCACAGGGTTCATACAGGAATGAGTGACTCTAATTTAATGCTATTTTAATGCTATTTGAAATGATTTTAATGCCATTAACAAGAACCATGTACACAAGTTATTAGTGTACATGAAATATGGAGCTGTAAGCACAGTTCCATGACTCCTGTATGTATGTAAAAACACACACACACACATATATATACGTATATATATTCTCTAGCTTTTTCTCCGCCTCGAGCTTCCTTTCCGAACATACGGCTTTATAAACAGTTCCACGCAAATTAATAGCGATATAATATCTGACGAAATTGTTTTTAGAAGCATTTTTATTAAAGAATCATAAATGCAACGATAAACATATTTAATTAATTTTAGTGCCAATTAAGGGCTTGATTAAAAAAAGAATTATGAATTGTAATTATTTTTAATGATCCGCGGAAACCCTGGTTCATCTGGCGCATGCCCTCTACGATCTCCAAGGAACTCAGAGCGGAGCGGAGGGGACAGCGGCGGCTGTAGGCTTTGCTTTGTGCAGGCGGTCTGGAGCGCAGCGGGGCGGAGCGCTGACGGAGTATGTTCTCCAAAAGTCGCTAGATTTGTCGCTAGTCGCTTTTTTGAAAAAGAGTCGCTGGAGGGGTCTGAAATATGGCGACAAAGTCGCTGAGTTGGCAACACTGGGGCGCGAAAGTTTATTCCGTTACAAATAATATGCCGACGTCACGTCAATCATCATTTTGGTACTTCAGTTCCAGGTGAAATTTTTCTCATATCTAATGTTCTTTTAATTAGACTGCATGTAGGCTAGTAATGATTACTTTGTGGGTTTGATTAGTCTAAAAAGCGGCAACATACAGCTATAAGGACAGTTTGCTCTCACACGTTATAGTCACACACACACACACACACACACACACCGGAACTTGGCGCGCCCCACCTGTCACGTCTCAATTCCCCACCAGTGGGTCGCGCCACACACTTTGAGAACCGCGGGTCTAAGACAAGGGTGTAACTTTGTGTTGAAAGTTGGTGGGGACGGCTCATAAGGAAAGGGAGCTACCTGCACGACGCCTTTTTTTTTTTTTGTTGGAAAGGATAAAGCCAAAAAAATGCGAATAACATTTATCAGTTTAATGCTTACAGTTGAAAACATAACTGTTACAATATTCCCTTATATATTTTGTGCAAAAAATATCACATAAATCTAAACAGACAGTACAAATCAAAGAAATCAAATAAATATATCAATTTTGTAGAACATTTATTGACAGTCAATTTTGGGTCACTTTTTAAAATTAATTTACTTTTAAAGCAGGACTCTGACAAGATCTTATGGGGCCTTAAGCAGAATATGATTAAGCAACTCCGTCTTTCTGTCAAGAACATCCACCAGCAGGGTATCCAGGGGGGGATTTACCATTAGGCAATACTAGGCAGTTGCATAGGGCCCCAAGTTCCTTGGGGCCCCATAAAACTCTGTTTCCATGTATGGTTAATACAACTAATCCTTATTTGTGCACATTAATTATGTTTTTTGATAAAAATCCTTTGGCTAATATGCCATCAGAACGCTGATAAATAGAGAGGAAAAAGGGACAAGAAGAGAGGGACAAAACCTAGAACAAATAATGGATGTCTATTCTATTAACATTTCTCTATCTGTAGAATGGGTCTGTTTTATGGGTTTTCTTCTCATGGGGCCCCCTGCCTGACTTTGCCTAGGGCCCCAAATTTCCTAAATCCGCCCCTGAGGATATCAATACTGATTTGATAGAATCTGGGAGAGCGGACTATGTTCAACCATCCATTTTCTTTAACCTTATCCCTCAGTGGGATCAGGAGGTGCTGGTGCATATATCTCTAGCCACGTTCTGGGTGAGAGGTGGGATCACCCTGGACAGGTCACCAGTCTGTCGCAGTATGTTCAACCAGCTTAAAAGTAATCGGTAATCAGATTTATTATTTGCACTTTTACTAAGTGAACTTTCTAACTCCCTTAAATCTGAAATTCCAATGCCAAAATTGTTTAAATCTTTTTTCTTTGGACCCCCTGCAGAGTGACGTCACACCTGCAAGATCCTATCCTTACCTGCTAGATTGCAAAAAACAGCTTGCTCATGAGTTGTCAAATTAACACGCTAAATCTTAAATGAACGTGTACATATAAAAGAAAAAGGGGCGCAGTGCTTGCTACTGAATGGCAACACTATCAAAGTCAGGAAAAAGTTTTAAGTGAAGCCGGGATTAAAACAGTAGCTACAAGAAGCTTCAAATAAAAGGTGTTCTTTATGTTCAACCTAAACACCAACTCCGATAGACCATCAGTAGGGCAGGTGTTTAAATTAATCAATCACTGCTGCGAAAGCTTATAGCAGTGAAAGCTAATATACCACAGCCATCACTTAATAAACGCAAAATAAACAACCCTCTAAAAACGGAAAACTGTAATGGACTGAAAGTCCTGTTTTTTATGTGGGAAATTATTTGCGTGTGTTTTAGTATAATTCTGATATATTGGCGCTGTTGTCTGTTTCTATGGCAACGATACTGAATGTAGTCAGACCTGCATGGGTCGAGTTTTACCAACCCGCACCCGCCCGAACCCGTTAGGATGACGATTGAACCCGACCCGTCACCCGCGGATATCTTCAATTCAAATCCGAACCCGACCCGACCCGTTGATATTTAACCCGCAACCCGACCCGTTAACACATCATAGGCTATTGTACGCTGCGCTGCACCCAGTGCCTGATTAATATAACATTTCTGATGTCCATAACAACACACACGCATAAAAAAAATCACCAACTACCCGCCCGGACTAAAAAAATATCCGCCCGACCCGTTTATTTTTTTTTTGAATGTATTTTTCGCGGGTACCCGACCCGTTGCAGGACTCTAGTGTAACTGACATAACAGGGCCGGAAAAGAGTGGTTTGAGTTTTTTTTCCAACGATTCAGTTATATTTTAAATACGGTATTAACTTATTTTTACACTATTCTCTATTCTTTTACTACTTTAAGTCTCTCCTGACTAAAATTAGGTCTTAATATTTCCACAAGTCCCTCTCACCTGCAAGTCTGAGTCCACTTCTGTCCCTGAATGGATTAGCATTTTTGGAGGGAAGCGACAGGTGTTATGGGGAGAGGGCGGAGGGGGGTGATGGGGAGAAAGCGAGAGGCAACAGATTCTTTTTTCTGAGTTTTTTGTCGGGGTTTGTGGACGGTGAGCAGCGGGGAGAACTTTTTTTATTTTCTTTCTCAGGAGCGGCATGAATGGGGTTTTAATCTGATATACACAGCACCGAAAGCAAAATACGTGTACAAAATATTGGTGGGGACTGTCCCCCTACCGGTCAAGATTGGTGGGGACCACACCAGTCCTTAAGGAAGTTACGCCTATGATTGTTCAGATTAACTTGTCTTCTTTATGGCTTTTATTCGGTGCTTTACTGCATTTGTTTTGGGAAAATATGAGGAAAAAATAAATACAGAAAAAAAATATATTTTTTTTTAAATCGCAAAATAATTATAAGGTGGCTAATGCCAAAGAAAGGATGTCTGAAGCCACCCTTAAATAGGTCTAACGACGCTTATGCATCCAGCCCTTTTCATTTGCGCTAATATCATATGTCATCAGAGCGCTGTGTCTGTCTCGCTGTCAGCTCCCAGATCAGCTTCTCTGATTGGTTGATGCGGCACGTCCAGCATCAAAACTTCAATTTTTCCATCTGGAGCAGCAGCAGCGCGTTGGCGGTGCGTCAGATGCTTAAACGCTCCCGACGCAGCGCCTGCTGCTCAAAACGCACTGCGGGACCTTTTGCTGCACCTATACGCGCGTCAACCATTGACTTTGCATGTAAACTCGCTGCTTCTGCTGCACCTGCTGGGTCCGGTTCACACCGATGTCGAGCGGTTTGAACAGCGAGCACAGCGTTAATTTGTTTCCCCATGTTTTTCACATCAGCTGTGAGATGGGCACGCATGGAGTTACATATTAACAGCGATGGTGATGAGTGGAAAAAAACACCTGGTCTCCTTACATTCAGCCACTCTTTCATCATCTCCTCAATGAGGTGGTCTCAAAAGTAGCAGTTACAACACACATAGGGCGCACCGCACCAAAGGGCGCACCGCACATTTTGAGGGAAAAAAAGACGTTTAAGTGCGCCTTATAATCGTGAAAATACTGTAGTATAAAAAAGTCCTCAGATAACTAATTAGGAGATTTTTTTGTTTTGATTCATGTCCACCTGTTTAACTCTGACGGGATTCAAACAGAATTTTTTTTAAATTAAATGGATGATCTTCTTTTGTGTCTTCAGGTTACAAATCAAAGGTCTAATTATTTTCAAAGATGATAGTTTAAACCTTCATAATAGAAAGTAGTGTGGTAATGGAAACTGTAAGTCAAAAGCTTTGAATAAAGACTACTGGACGAAAATGAAAGACACTGACCCAGTAGTTGCTGCAACCTATGTGTCTGGAAAATCAAACAAGTGCAGCGGCTGCTTCCTTCCTTCCCTGTACTTTTACCGAATTAAAAAAATCATACATTTTATTTTCAACCTCTTTATGCTTATACACCAGAATGCAAAAAAATGAATTAACTAAGATCAGAAATTGTTTTTAGATTCAGGTCGCACTTCACTTTATCTGTGAGTCAGTTTGATCCCCCTTTGCTTTGACATCAGATTTGGAATTAAAATCCTCTTCATGCCACACAGAACTCTTCAGTTGGAAGGTGTACAGCAAACGACAGGAAGGACAAAAACAACCTCGATTGGCTTGTTATAGCAATGCTGCAGGTGTAGACTGTCCAATTTTGAACAGAACTTGAAGCATATATATGTTGCTCCTCACCACTTCTAAAAACAGCACCTTGTTTTTCAGCTTAATCCATCTGCTAACTGTTGAATCTAACACAAGTTTTAAGTAATAAATGTAGAATTGCTGCGTATGTTACATCTAAGCATGGGAGAATGTAAAGTTCTGACAGTATGAAAACCATACCCAAATATATCACCATTTCGCTCTTTCTGAAATTTCTGAATTAAAAAAGTTAAAATAATAAATGAAACACTTTCTGAATTGGGGCAGATCTCCAGCATAATCTCTAGAAACATAGTTATCTTGTTGTAAGATGATTTTAGATTACAGGTGTCGAAAGGTTGAAATTTCTCTACCTTATAGGCTCTCACTGTGCTTTTTGTGAACACTCATATTTATGATTTTTGCCATTTTTTTCACAAAGAAGCCACAGAAATTCTAAGTATGAATGACCATGTACAAAGTGCATGGTTATAGCTTTTTATGGAATCGCCACTATTTATCTTGAAACTAACCAAATTTGCATACCTACAACTCCAAAACACCCTGGTTGACAAGTTGTTCCCAGATCTATCAACAAGGTCTCATCCCTGATGCTAAAAGTAGCTTACTTATTTAAAGATTGCACAAACTTTACCTTGAATTTAGCTATTTATTTGTGCACTAGGTGATGCTCCAGATGTACAAATGTAGCTGTAATACTTCCTCTAGCTGCCACCTTCTTCCATCAAGCTGTTGCTCTCCATCTTTTTGAGATAGCAGAAGTGTCCCTGAGTAGTGTAGCTGTATGCACACATGCCCTCTCTGAGTGCCAAAGCAAGGGGGAAAGTTTTTGTTTACCCCTACATCAGCAATCATTCCCCCTTTCGAGCTACACACGGGTGCACAGGTGAAGGGGCCGTTATGCTGCTTCAGCTGCTCACAACGTTAGCATTGTCTTTGATGAATTAAAAAAATAAAAATGAAGAAAACAAAGTGTATACTTCAGGAATGCTACTGTATGAAAAAACTTTTTTTTTTGCTTTTTTGAACCTACGTCTTTTATATAGGGTGAAACCAGTAACCGACCCATGCCTAATTTGATCATACTGTATATATTTTTTAGCTCTATTCAGCTGTCCAAGGTGCTCCAAGGCCAGCCGATAGACAAAATCCCTCCCAGGTATCCTATGCCTTGGTGTGGTGGAATTTTCTTGTAGCACGAGAGAGTCGTCTATAGAAAATATGTAATAAAACAAAAAACAAACACATTAGTTGACTCTTCTCGACATGAAGGAGCAGTGGCTCTACTCTGACCCCCTCCACGAAAGCTGTGATCCTCATTCTTTCTCTAAAGGGGATGCCTGGCCACACTGTGTAGGAAGCATGGCCATAGGTGACAGTAGGAGCATAGACCGACTCCACCTGTTGACTCCTTTCAGTAACAGAAAGCAGTGGTTTTTCTCTGAGCTCTGCCAAAATAATGGAGCTCAACTACCCGTCAGTCGCCATATTCATTTTGGCTACTTGTATCTAAGATCTCATTCTTTTGGGTAAACTAGTAGGGATGGGCATTTAACCTTTCTTTTATTTCTGTACTAAAGTAATTCTTATTAGAATTTTCACTGTTACAATGGTAAATGAATGAAATCTGGAAACAAGCTCTGTAGATCTGTTTGAATAGTTATTTGTAATTTTTTTCTTTTTTTTTATCCATGGAGGCATCAATATCTATCTATTAATAAATAAATCCTATTAAATGCAGTTGCTGTATAGAGCTTAGTGAATAAAAATCCCTCTTTGTGTCATAAGAATCCTAAAGAAGCTAACTTGTTTATTTTGTAGTATTTGTGTTTGTGCAGCAGTGAGATGTAGTCACAGCCATACATTTGCCTTAAACTAAAAAGAAAGTCGTTAATGTTTTTTATCACTTGTTTGCAGTGATAATAGAAACATTGGTAGTGTTTTATTATAAAGGAATAAGTAGCGGTAGTACTGATGAAAGTTGGGCAGTACCTATAAAAATACATAATTTGGTACCACTCTCACTCCTACATGCTCTGAAAATATTTTTCAGCAAAACAATGTTAAACAGAAAAGTAAACATCTAAATCAAGGATAGAGATACTGAATTCTAACATTTTCATCTATAAATTGAAAATATAATTTTCTTAATTTCTGCTTTAAAGCTTTAAAATGAATTTAAATAAATATATTATTTCAGGAGAACCTGTTGATGTTGGCGCTGTTGGCGTTTGAGGTGACCATTTATCGTCATCAGCAGTACTTCAGATTAAGGAACAAACTGTCGCCTCCGGCGGCCAGGATCATCTTCCATGACATCACTCGCCAGCATCTTGACATTGGCATCGTCAGCTTTGTGAAATACTTCATCAACTACTTCTTCTACAAGTTTGGACTTGAAGTAAACAATTCAGTGACGTAATGAAAATGTGTTTATTGGGAAAGTATTACATATTTAACTTTTTTTTTTTCAAACTATCCTGGTTTTCTTAGACATGTCTCCTGCTGGTTGTAAACATCATTGGCCAGCGTATGGACTTCTATGCCATGCTCCATGCCTTTGCCCTTATAGCAGTCATGTACAGACGTCGAAGAAAGGCCATCGCTGAAATCTGGTCAAAGTACTGCTTCTTCCTTGCAAGCATGCTTACTTTCCAATACTTTGTCTGCATCGGGATCCCGCCTAATGACTGTAAAGGTTTGTGTTCTTGGATGAACTAGACAGGAATCACAATAATCACTGGTTAGACTGTAGTTACTGCCTGCCCTGAAACAGGTGACCAGAAAGGAGCACTGATAATCTTAAAAAAACAAATTGGAAGGACATAATAGGTTTTGTAGCCCAAACGTATCTGATTTCTCTTAATGATTTGCTAACTCTGTCTTTCTCTGTGGCATATCTTATAGAATTGCTTACTATCTCTTGCTTTATATCTTATAGCATTGATAAATCTTAATAATAATGTTTAATTGTAAAAGACTGTCTCCCACCCCACTAATTTGTGCTGGCCTGTGTTCAAGATTTTTTTATATGAAATTTATGAAATTTATTCTACTATATAAATGAAATTTATTCTACTATCGCTATTTTTGTACCAATGCCTGCTTTGTTGCAACAATAATGGCAGATAGTTTTGCAAATCAGTTTGCACTTGACTTAAAGAAATACTTAAAAAAGGTACAAAAACTGCAATTGAGTTTAACATTTAGAAATTCTATTTGTACATCCTCCATCCATGCATTTACGCAGTTTGGTCATTAGAATATAATCTGCAAATTAATGAACAGTTTCCTTGTTTCGAAATGGGCTAATACCTTTATTTTTGCTTCCATGAGTCAGCCTTATCCTTAGTTACTCTTTTTTCCTTGTTTACATTACTTAGAGATTTTCATTTCCACTCCTAAGCGTAAATGGTAACCTCATAAGATGTTCCACAAAAGAAACCTTTATTTTAATGCTTTTTGAGTTATTTTTACATTGTTTGAATTTTCTTAATTATGCTTTTCATTTCAGAATATCCCTGGAGGTTTCCGAACTCTACAACAGACCCAAATGTGATAAAGTGGCTCTATATTCCAGATTTCCATACCAAGCCCAATCCACATTTCCTTGCCTGTAAGTCCTTCACCGAAGAAAGGAATTAACACTGCTGCTTTGGTTCATTATAATCTTAATATTTCAAGTTAATCCATAGTTTAATAACTGAACTCGAGAACATTTTTGACCATTAATATTGAGTGAAATTAACTTTTAAAAAACACCAATGGAATTTTAAATCATATCTTTAAAGGTGCACAAATAACTATATCTACAGGCTTTAATAAGGTTTTTTTTTCAGCTGACAAACAAGTTATTGACCATCGAGGTATGACAATAAACCATATATTGTTAGTTAATCAATAGCTCTTTATTATCTGTCAGTGGAATGGTGTACCTTTGAGTCTGCCACTGGAAGGCTTAAGGTCTCCACTAGTGTTGTGATGTTTTTGAACAACATAAAGTCACAGTGCCATATTTTGCAAATATCTTTTGTTATTTCTTCTATTTCTTTTCTCATAGCAAGTATAGCCACTCCTGGGATTGACTATATGGTGTTGTGCAATTTTACCAGCAGATATTGAATGTAAATGAAAAATAACTAGAACTGGAAGTTTAGATAATTGTTAGGTAATTCAAATCAAGGGTTAAAACCAATAAATGATTATTAGTTAAATGATTATAGCTGCTTCTTTACCAAGATTCTTTAGTCTTTTACACAAGGTTGGACTTCTGGACTAGCTGTTAATATCTGGCTTTCTTTCACCAATTTAGAAATTTAGACTATGGCTATCAGTGGAGTTATTAACCATCAACCAAAGGGAATTGTCTCTAGTTCTGCAGTTGTTAACCAAAAGAGGGTGGATCTGGCTCTGAGTGATAAGTTGTTCGCTACAAGCATGCTTAGTGTGGGGGATTGTATTTGAGTCAATGAGTCAATGCAATCAACTGGTTTTCCTTAGATAGAAAACTTTGTATCAATTTGACTGTATGATCTGGTTGAACTCTAAAGTGCCTTGAGATGACATGTGTTGTGAATTTGGCGCTATAGAAATAAACTGAATTGAATTGAATTGTTATAAATAATCCTAGACAACAGGTTAAATATTGGTTCCTTTATAGCCGAATAATCTCTATTACAGTTTTATTTTATCTAATAACTATGCAACACTACACACTATTGAAAGTAAGCACAAGGTAAATGAAAGGCTAAGAAAAAGGGGGAAAAGGAGTCTAAGAGTCGAATGTGAAAGCTTTAAGGCTTGATGAGTTAAAGCATTATGGATGTCCTTTAAAATAACAGTACATAAATGTAAATACCAGAATCAACATGACCTTTGAACTTTAACAATGGAAAGTCAGAAAAAAATCTTTTTTTAAGATAAAATGGGAAAACTATGTTGTTTCTGGATTTTTCGCATTTCTTTTAATTGACTTGTACTTCTAAATTTCTTTTTTCATGAGCTTTTGGGTTATTTAGGAAACCCAGTGTTGGAAATCCAACACTAAAAAAAAGAAAAAAAATTCTGCCTGCCTTTTAAAATTATTTTCATGTATAAACAGTACAACCACTAGCAGTAACTACTTAATCAAATGACAGCAACCAATGAAATATACTTTTTTAAATGAATAATGTGTGATTTGATTTTAAATATTTGGGTTGGTATAACCCTGTTGCAACTACTGTGAGCACAACTGATTTGTTTTTTTAATCTTTGTTCTCCCAATGGATTTATCTACTTTTTCAGGTTGTTAAATATTTGTTGAAAAAAACACAGGTAAATTGGGTTAGGAGTATTTTTGATTTAGAATATTTGTTGTTCACTTTATCTGTTAGAAGGAAGTTCTAGTCACCAAGAAAACAAATGTATATGTGGTCGTTTACTGGACCGAAAAAAAAAAGTTTTTGTCTGTAAAAAAGCTATTCAAGAACAGTTGTATGAATATGCCTTCAAAAATACAAAACGTGCCTCTGAGAAAAATTGTAATGATAATCAAGAATGACTTGAGTTTCAACTCATAAGTGGAAATTTACTAATTCTGAATCACTTTTCTTGATAAATGACTTATAGTGTATTACAATGTTTGGATCAATTTTGGATCAAAATAAGTTTCAGTTGAGGAATCTCTATTCTCCTAGACGACTTTGCTTTGCTGCTCTGCGCCTCTCTCCAGAGGCAGGTCTTTGATGATGAAAACAAGGCAGCTGTCCGCATCATGGCCGGTGACAATGTGGAGATCTGCAGAGACCTGGACGCCGCCTCCTTTAGTGTCCATAACCCCGTCCCAGACTTCATCCACTGCAGGTACAGCAGCTTATGTTTACTGAACTTTTCCTTTTCTTCATGCAGTGCGCTAAGACTAACAAACTGTTCATCCCATTTCAAAATGATTTCCAGGAGCTATTTTACAAAATATTGACTTAAAAGAGATGTCTTACAGTTATTTTGGTGCCATTGCTTGGCAGTCATTAGTACAAAGGAAAACATTTTGAAATGGAAAGGAAGTAAAGCAGACAGAGTAATTGATGCATAATGGTATCAGATGTCGACAATAAAGTCAAGCATTATGTGCTCCATATAACTGAAGCTATCATAACCATTCAGCTGAGAATTAGTGGTGTCAGAGTTTATTTAGAGCAGTATGAAACGGTTTTATTAGTCAGATATAAAGGGCCTATGGTCTGCACCAGGAGCTTCAAAGTCTGAGAGGTTAAACTGTGTTTAAGGATCAAATTGCATTTGATTATTAGGATTTTATCGACTGAAATATTTGAACCATTACATACATCTTATATACTTTTCTTCTAAACATATTTTTTTACTCAGGGATTCCTCTAAATTACACAAGAGGTCATTTGTTTAAAGACTTAGACAACTTTTATTGTCATTTTGTATACACAGTGTATACAAAACAAGAGTCTTTTTGTACAGCTTTCAGACAATAAATGAGTCGCAGCTTAGTAGTTCCATTCCATATAGATTAAATGTAAACAGTGTGGGAGAAAAACATGATGCAAGGAGCATTGATATAGAAGTTCAGAGCATTTCAAGACAAATATATATGGTGCAAATATTCAGTATTTTTTTGTGTTATCAGTGTGATGCAGAGTCTGTGATTTGATTTAGAGGTTTTTTTTTTTTCAAAAGTTCAGCTGTCTGCAGAGAGTGGGGTGAAAGCTATTGCAGCATCTGCTGGGCATGCAGCGGATGCTGGGAAGCCTCTTCCCACAGGGCAGCAGGGGTGTGAGAGGTGATGATGATCTAACGGGCTTGGGACACACAGCGCTGGGATGAAATGTCTTTTATGGAGGGGAAAGGAGCCCCGAAGATCTTCTCTTCTGTTCTCACCACTCTTCACCTGTCCTTCCAGTCTGAGACGCTGCAGCCTCCACACATTACAGCGAGACAGCTGGTCAGAACGCTCTCTATGGTGCTTCTGTAGAAGGTGGTGAGGATGGGTGGGGGCAGGTGTGCTCTCCTCATCATCTGCAGGAAGTACATGCGCTTCTGTACCAGTGAGGTGGTGTTTACAGTCCAGGTGAGGGTGTCCGTGATGTGCACCCCCAGGAATTTGGTGCTGTTGACCACCTCTACAGCTGAGCTGTTGATGACCAGTGGAGCGTGGTTAGGACGGTTCTTCCTGAAGATGACGACGATCTCCTTCGTCTTCTCCACACTCGGGCTCAGGATGTTATTTCTGCACCAGCCGACCAGCTGTTCCACCTCCTCTCTGTAGTCCTGGTCGTTGTTGTGTCCGAGGCCAACCGTGGTGTTGTCTGCAAACTTCTGTGATCGACCTTATGCTTTGCCACATCCTGCTGGTGTTCTTGGCATTGTGGAAGAGATCCTGGATCTTCCGGCTGTGGTTATGCTTTGCTGATCTGATGGCACGGTTAAAGTTGGCACATACTATTCTCAGAGCCTCTCTATCACCCGACTTGGAAGCTGAATTCTATGCTTTTAGTGATTTATGCAGGGTTGTTGGTTGGCTTGGGTGGTTATGTTCTTTGTGGTGCTGACTTCCTCAATGCATTTGTTGAGATAGTTACCCATGATTCCATGGAAACACAAGGACGATGTTAATCATCATTTTGTGTCTTTCCTTATCTGTTATTTTTAGTTCTTTTTGTTGTTTTTTCTTTTAGACTGTTATTTTTCCTGTGGCAATAATGAGTCCTGATTGTCTTCAGATAAACATTTTTGCTCCACTGCCTGCACTGTCTGCCATGTTGGTCTTATGCTACAGTGATAAACCAGCTGTTCACATGCACAAGCGTCCCTCTACAGCCAACCCGGCTATGTAAACAAGAAATTGGAGAACAACACAAAGAGATGGTCTGTTACATCTTACAGCAGTCCATCTGAAAAGATACCTTTAATTCTTCACAAAACTATTTATGTTCTCTTTATCTAAAATGACGAAATTGTGTGTGTTGCTCCTTTAAGGAATTGAAGATTTTTTTTCCAGAAAATAACCTGAAAAAAGTTATCTATCTATTCATATATTTATAGGTCCATAGGTCCTCCATTAGTCTATCCTTCCATTTTTTTTATTGGTCCTTCCTTGAATGGGCTATATCTTCAGCAGGAAAGACCCAGATTCCCATTGCTAGTTATTTTGTGGTCATCTGAAGGGCCACCAGATTATGCTATCTTAAATGCACTGCTGGTGGCAGACAGTCCTGTATGCCAAGCAGCTGCCATATGAAGTAAGGATGCATGATTAAAACACACAGATAAACCGGCCCAAAATTTCAGTTTATCCAGTTGGTTTTTGCCTAATCGACTCATAAATCACCTTCAGTGTGCCTCGGAACGTCAGGGCAGTGGTACGAGTCTGATCGATGGATGGAAACCAGAACTGTAATATGGTGCTGTTGCTCAATTCAGGTATCCTACTGCATGTTCTCTCTGTGTCAGACATGTAAAAACCATATGAAAGGATCCTGTCTTTTCAAGTGAGAGCCCATTAAAAAGATGTTAGGAGTGAAAACACAGGATGCAGTGATGATTGCTCTGATGTGCTCTGGACCACAACAGCAACTACAGCTCTGATGTAGTGGGTTTAGCTCCGACAACACGTTGATGGGCCGGAGCGGCTGAGTGAGTGTCCTCCTTCATCAGCGGGAGAAAATACCTTTTCCATACTTGAAAGCTATTTATTGAGTTAGAGTACAAGGCAAAAGCGTCTGAGTCGCGGAGTGACGGACAGAGTGTTTTTGTGGAATATAGATTTTTTTCTCCCAGCGCCTTATATCCGTAATTCGATCCTGGAGGGAAACGATGGAATAAGTGCACAGCTGCTGTGGCATGGATAGATGGCTGTGCAGCTTTTGCTCTTTCTACAAGGGCTTGTTGATGGACACAGAGTGCGTTAATAAAACACTTGTCCACTTTGCGCATCAAAACAGTGGAATGTGAAGAGCATATAATCAATGATTGTGGACAGGTCAGGGTGCTCCCACTGCCTTTCTCACTCTTCTCCCTTTTAAATCCAGATGCTAATGTTTTTCTATCTGCAAAGGCAGTGGTTTGCTCTGCTCCAGAAACTAATATAAAACCAAATATCTAAATCATTTATATTCAGTGGTTTTCAATTGTTTCTATGTATTCTATATTTTCTCACCTTACTATGGATGGATGTTTTTTTTTCCCTTTTGTGGATGGTCACCTCATGCTGCCAACCCAATTTTTTTTTACCCCTGGAAGAGAATGATCAGCCCCATATAGTTTATTAAGTAGCGAGAGCAGGAAGAGCCATACTGCTTGGAGCGAACCATCCGAATGGAACATAAAGCGCAGACTCTAGGCTACGAAGGTGCAGAGACACATTTCTGCAGAAGCGCAGCTGAAAGATCAGAGCAGTTTGTCAGAGTTCAGGGTGTAATACCAGACAGTTCTGGGCTATTTTTTCCCCTGCTGCCATGGTTCATCTGTTGTCATGCAGAATTTGCCCCGCTGCACGCCAGGTGGTGGACATCACCAAACAAGACGCAGCAGCACGGCTGATACTGCTTAGTTTGTCTAACAGATTACAGCACAATATTGATGAGGATTTTAAACTTCTGACCAACCAACGCTAACTTTTATTACGTCTTGTCTCATCAGTGAAAATTTTTATCTATTACTAGTCATGTTAGTCATCAAGATATATTAGTCATCAAAGATCCATGTTTAGCTAATTAGTTTTCGCTATTGTCAAGAAAAAAAGGAGCTTTGTCCTAATTTCATTGTCATCGTTGACGAAAACAACACTGGTAACAGGTGAAGTAGATTTTTTGATCACTGCTCCAAAATAAAGGAATCCTCTATTTTTTTTTTTTTTATCTTTCAGATCATTTTTATTGGTCTTATCTGATCCTTAGTGGGGTTTTTTTCGTCAGATGTAGTTGAAGTTATCATACTTAAATGGTAGAACTATTACATTTAGGCTTTAAAACATCAGTCAGAGTGTAATTAACCTTGATTGAGAAGGATGGCCTTTGAAACCCGCTCAGCTAGACCAGGTTAGTCAAGAAGGAATGTATCCCGCAAACTGAGGGGAAAAAAACTTGTGAAGGAAATTGTAAATGTTTTACGCAAGTAATAGAGTTTTAGGGCAACACTATCCATCCATCCATCCATCCATCTTCCTCCGCTTATCCGGGGTCGGGTCGCGGGGGCAGCAGCTTAAGAAGGGAGGCCCAGACTTCCCTCTCCCCAGCCACTTCTTCCAGCTCTTCAGGAGGAACCCCAAGGCGTTCCCAGGCCAGCCGAGAAACATAGTCTCTCCAGCGTGTCCTGGGTCTTCCCCGGGGCCTCCCCCCGGTGGGACGTGCCCGGAACACCTCACCAGGGAGGCGTCCAGGAGGCATCCTAAACAGATGCCCAAGCCACCTCAACTGGCTCCTCTCGACGTGGAGGAGCAGCGGCTCTACTCCGAGTCCCTCCCGGATGACCGAGCTTCTCACCCTATCTCTAAGGGAGAGCCCAGCCAACCTACGGAGGAAACCCATTTCGGCCGCTTGTATCCGCGATCTCGTTCTTTCTGTCATGACCCAGAGTTCATGACCATAGATGAGGGTAGGAACGTAGATCGACCGGTAAATCGAGAGCTTCGCTTTTTGACTCAGCTCTCTCTTCACCACGACGGACCGGTACAGCGCCCGCTTCACGGCAGACGCTGCACCAATCCGCCTGTCAATCTCCCGCTCCCTTCTTCCCTCATTCGTGAACAAGATCCCAAGATACTTAAACTCCTCCACTTGGGGCAGGACACCCCCCCTGACCCGGAGAAGGCACTCTACCCTTTTCCGGCTCAAGACCATGGCCTCGGATTTGGAGGCACTGATCCCCATCCCGGCCGCTTCACACTCGGCTGCGAACCGATCCAGCGAGAGCTGCAGATCACGACCTGATGAAGCCAATAGGACCACATCATCTGCAAAAAGCAGAGACGCAATCCTAAGGCCACCAAAACGGATCCCCTCAACACCTTGGCTGCGCCTAGAAGTTCTGTCCATGAAGGTTATGAACAGAATCGGTGACAAAGGGCAACACTATTATTTTTTTTTATATAACTTTATATGCACTCTGTAATCTGAATAAAGTTATAATCAGGTCTGGCATTTAGCAAATATAATCAATTTAATAAATAATATTTTCCTGAAATAGGAAGGATTTCCATTAGGATCTGGTACTATTCACATAGCGCACCAATGTAGGTACCTGGGAATTTGTTTTAGTACGTTTAGCGCACATATTTTCTCTACCAATGATAACATAATATTAAGCACTGGGCTTCTATACTTGTAGCAGAGAAGATGAGTATGTGGCTGCCTCTCGAATGTAGATGATGAGCCACTAATGGATGCAGGTGTGTGTAACGGTGGAAAATGAAGGAGTTACAGCCGTAGATCTGTCAAAAGTTGTGAACCCTCAGCCTCGAAAAAAAATCTTGTGCATGAATAGATGCTTCCTCATATCATAAGTACTTCTGCCACAAATATTACAGCAAGTGTAATCTGCATTACATTTTGAAAAGTGGAGCCATACTGTAGACTGCTTTCATTTCACCATGCTTGCTTTGTTTTCTGTACCAGTGCCTTCTGACCTCATTAAAGTTTTGTGCATGCAAAGCGGTATTGTTGCCTACCATCGAAAATTGCGCTCTCTTCTGTTCCTTCTGTTTCACAATAATGTCCTTAGGTACTGCAGCATGGTAGTATTTGATTTAGATTTTTTTTTTTTTTATGGATATGCACCTGCTCCTGAGAGGGAACCTGTCAAACGAGTGCGAGAGAATCCTTGTGCATGCTCTGTTTAAAAGTTGCTGTTCTCATAGCTCATACAAGCTAACTGTGTCCCAACATCCGTTATAACCCCTAAATCCCTCAATCACTATATAGAGCGGGTATTATATAGTGAACTTTATAGCGAACTCAGTGTACTGACTGTTTCAACAGATGATCATTACTTTGCTCCCCCTTGGTCACGTAACTCCTCCTCTGCTGCACGGTGCCTGCGCCATCTTTGTTACTTAGTTGCCGCTGTCGTATAGAAACAGCCTGTGGCAAGGGCTAATGTGACAGCACATCCCATAATGCTTTGTGAGGAGATCTCTCCTCCTACTCCTCCTTCTTGTGCAAGACACATCACCTGCATTGCCTACTGATGGGTGTGAGAAGGACTAGTGGGGCCAGTGTACTGCAGCCTTGCTTCTGTCAGTGAGCCAATGAGATGGTCACTAACAGAAGCTCACACAATGTTGGTAGGCTGCCAACATCAGTATGTGAGTGTGTGTGTGTGTGGGGGGGGGGGGGGGGGCGGGGGGGGTGAATGGATGACTTGAAAAATGCCTCTATAAGTACAAGTACCATTTACCATTAGTTACTCTTTAGTACTGACAAAATTTGGTCGGTTCTAATAAAAGTAGCAAATTCTCTACTCATCCCTAGATTTCTTACATGTTAAATATCTGGTTTAAGCCATTGGTACAACAACAAACTAAATATAAATAATATAGAAATATGGAAGAACTGGATGCCATCAGGTTTTCTTCATTAACAATGTTAAGATCATTTGAAACCCCTTATAAATAGTCTCTTATTCATTTGCCCTTTTGCAATCCTGAATCTATCCTGTTCAAAACAGGTCAAACTCTGTGCAGAACCCCTATGTTCACATGTAGCGCGGTTATTTTACCTCTTCCAGGTCGTACCTCGACATGCTGAAGGTCATCATGTTTAGCTACCTATTCTGGTTCGTCCTCACCATTATATTCATTACGGGGACTACCCGGATCAGTGTCTTTTGTATGGGTTACCTGGTGGCCTGCTTCTACTTCCTGCTTTTTGGTGGTGACCTGTTGCTAAAGCCAATCAAGAAGATCCTCCACTACTGGGACTTCCTGATCGCCTACAACATCTTTGTAATCACAATGAAGAACATTTTGTCAGTATGTAAACTTACACCTTGACACCAACAAACACTGTTTTAAAAAGTCTCAAGCATTTAATGCTTGCAGTATTTATTACAAAGGGTGTTTTCTTTTGTTTTTTTTGTAGATCCTGGCTTGTGGCTACATCAACTCCCTGATCCGGAACCAATGCTGGTTAATCCAGTTGTTTAGTCTGGCATGCACCATCAAAGGTTATGAAATAAACTCAGAAGAATATAAAGATGGTGAGTGAACAAATTCTATAATCACTAGCTAAGATCCCATTTATTTAATTTATAACCTAATACCCAAAATGTGCTCTGAAAAAAAGTCTGTAAGAAATTGAAGTTGCTCCCTTCTTTGATTTAAATATCTCTATCTAGGTGGGTTTAGTGTACTTGTCAAAGTTTAACACCACCATTCATTTGAAGGGAATAGAGAATACTGTTGCAATACCCTGACAAAATGTGTTGTTGTTAGTTAATCTTTAAAATCTGCTTGGTTTACTTTTGTATAATACGTTTTTTCACAATGTGAAAACACAAAAACCTTTTAGGGCAATGTTAACGAAGTCGCTTAATAATGACTAACAGGACTTTTGTTGCGTGTTCTCTGCTTAATACAAAAAGAATTTCATTGTACGCAAACTTACTTTGAATTTGAAATCTAAACATCATCTGTTTGGAGAAAATAACTAGTGGTAAAGAGTAACAGAGCACATTTACTTGAGTACTGTATTAAAATAATTATTTGATTACCTTTAATTTACTCTTATGTTTGTTTGTTTTTTGGAGGGGGGTTTAATAACTTTCACTTCACTACATTTCAAATTGTATATTGTGCTTTCTACTCCACTACATTTGTAGGAAGCTAGTTGTTGTTCATTTTGGCTCCGCTTAGCTTTGTTATCAGCAATTGCTGTTTTTCTTTCTTAAAATGCAATTGGCCACAGAATCTTTCACTGAAAAGTCATCCTTAAGAGAAGGTACCCTGGAAGCTTTAGTTATCTCACTTTTTCAAGACACCTGGGTCAAATGGTAGCTCGTTAGCAGGCATATGCAGAACTCTGACATGCTGAGTTGTTCGTAACTACCTCCAGGGAGAAAAAGTAAAACATGCAAGATAGCAGCGCTTGAGGACTGAATTTGTAAACTACTGTTTTAGAGATTTGCATGACGTTCCACATACGTGAAAAGCTTAAGGCAGATATAATTTGTAGTTCCATCCATCTATCCATCCAACGTATTTTCTCCTGCTTATTCCTTGTGAGGTCTGCGGAGGGGCCGGTGCCTATCTCTGGCAGTCTGTGGGTGAGAGGCGGGGTACACTCTGGACAGATCGCCAGTCTGTCACAGGCACAAAAAGACACACAAACATGCACGCACACTCTCACACCTAAGGAGATTTTAGAGAAAACAATTAAGCTAACAGTCATGTTTTTGGACTGTGGGAGTGTGTGAGAGTACCCAGAGAACCCACGCGTGCACATGGAGAACATGCAAACTTGATGCAGAAAGATCGTGGGCAAGGAATCAAACCCAAAACCTACTTGCTGCAAGGCAAGGCGAGGGCGCTGACCACTGTATCACCATGCAGACCCTATTATTTGTAGTTTACAAATTGTATTAAGCTCACCTTATTTGACCTTGAGTACAAATAAGTGTATCATCTGCATATATGAAAATCACATAGTTTAAATACAGAATATAAATGTTTTATAAACTTCATAATAGGCATAGGCCCAACAAAGGGCCCTGTGGGATACCGTATTATTTGGATGTACAGGCTGAAAATAGCACAGACAGAATGAAATGATACATTTTAAAACTAACACAATTAGAATAGTGGCTCTTGAGATACATTTATTGCCCTTTGAGAGTAGATAAGGGATAAGTGCTGAACGTTTTTTTTTTATCTCTCTTGCCACATCCAGCCATCAAAGACTGTGAGCTGCCCAAAGATGAGGCAGGCATAATATGGGACAGTATCTGCTTCGCCTTCCTGTTGCTGCAGAGACGTGTCTTCATGAGCTACTATTTTCTCCACGTGGTGGCAGATATCAGATCATCTCAGATCCTCGCATCCAGGTACTACAAAAAGCCCCAGCACTCCATTACCAGAGAGAGGAATAGTGACATTTTCAGTGCTTTATTTTATTCTGAACGGTTGTTGTTTTTGTGTTATATTGTGGTTATTATTATTATTTTATGTATTTAATAAGTGAATGTAATTTAACTACAGATTTGTCTGAAGGGAGACAAGAAATATTTCCTGATTATCAAGCAAAACATTAATAATGCTTTCAGGTTAGATTTATAAAAAACGTTAGAGGAATTAAAATAGAAATTTTATGTTTCTGCTTTCCTGATACAGACTGGGAAGAGCAGGATTAAACCAGTATTATTGCAAAAAGTGGCTCTGATTTTTTTCTTTTTTTTTTATGTTTTTGTGTTTCAGAGGAGCAGAGCTTTTCCAGGCCACTATAGTGAAGGCAGTGAAAGCCAGACTGGAGGAGGAGAGCAAATCTGTAGAACAGCTAAAGCGACAGTAAGACTCTCTATTTTTACCTTGTGGAAGCTGCTCTTGATTTGATGGGAGTTATTATAAGGGATATCTTTTCTATCTCCTATTAAAAACTGAGTTCTTGTTGAAAACAGAGATCTAATGTTCAGTGGGATACACTCAGTGTGTCTTAAAACTGCTTTACCTAAATTATTTCTTAGTATTTTAACATTTTTGCAATGAACACAACTTTTCAGCTGGATGTCATTAATGTCTGTAGAAGCTCAGCCATGCAAAAAAAGAACCTTTGAAGGGAGAGACAAAACAACTCTGATGATTTTTTGTTGGACTGTTTTCTTATTCTGAAATTAATCAGACTTATTTTATCTATCTATCTATCTATCTATCTATCTATCTATCTTATCTATGTATGTACTATATCTAGAAAGTATTACTTTTGCTCTATTTTAGGGATTTTCTGACACTAATCTGCCATTTAGCAACATGTCTTTGTCTCATTCAGTGTCTTTGGTGAACATTATTAAGTATAACTCAGTCTATAATTAAGTAAACATGATTGTTGTGGTTTAAAAGCATCTCTTCATGGTTTCCTGGAAGGCAGCTATTAGTATACCATTCCACCTAAAAGCAGTGTGTTTCCACTACTTACAGTTTTCTCAGGAGTTCCTCATGAGCACTGTTCATATCCACTCACCTTCGCTAATGAGCACTCCACTGTACTATAACATGCTCTTATTTCCATGTTGAAGTCTGGAGATGTTTATGGACAATGTGCTGTGATGTTCCTCTGCGTCTTTTCACCGCCTCTCTGATCTAATCAGGATGGACCGCATTAAGGTGAGGCAGCAAAAGTTTAAGAGGGGCAAGGAGAAGATGCTCTGCCTGGCCCAGGAGTCCGCCGACGGACAGACGCACGTCCGGCCTGAGGAGGAAGATGATGATGATGGTATGATGAAGCCTGCCACAGCTTCCCCCTATGGAGCCTGTAATGAGGCTAAAATGATGCTGATGATCTTACAATGCAACCACAGCAGTTTGCAAAAGAATTCACTACCCTCGAACTTTTAAACCAACTATTTTTCTACTATGATGTGTGAGGAAAAGGAGGCTTGTTTTCTTTTTTCATTTTAAATAGATTCGATTTTAAAAATTCTGACTAGCATTTGTATTCTGCCAACTTTACTCTGACACCAGTAAATAAAGTCCAGTGTAATAGAACCATCTCATTGTTCAACAGTGCTTTGGCATATGTTAATTAAGTCTGGATTCATTTAGATGTAAATTTACAGATTGTGTGAATAAAAAAAAAAAACTTAAGGGAACGAAGGAACAGAGCAGACAGGTTTAAAGCAGAGCTAGTTTAATTGTATTTACCAGAACTAGGCAGCCAAAAACTGATTGTAAAGGTTGCTGACCTGCTGTGTCCTAAAAGCAGCTGAAAAGCCCTGGTAGCTCTATAACAGCTGCAGAAATCTACAGCTCAGGTGGGAGAATCTATTAACGGGTAGACTACTGGTCCTCATCTCTACAGATCTTTTCCCATTTTCCAAAGAACCTCAAGACTAAAAGCAGCTCATAGTGATAAAGTTTTAGAACAATTTTTGTATTATTGAATTCAGCATTGTTTCTTAGAATTAACCTAAGTAAAGTAAAATGCATTAAAAAGGCACTGTAGACTTTAAGAGAGCTCTTCAAAGTGGCAGTGCCTAGCCCTTGTCTGCAGCAAAGAAGATGGTGGAAACTGAGAGATATTATCAGTGAATCTACCATCTAAAAAGTCAAATGAATGAGCACAAACAGCCAAACAATTATTAATATGAAGATAATCCTTATCATCTCTGTAGGGAGAAATTAGTTTCAGCAGCTGGATCGATTAAGGCAAACCGATTATCACATAATTTCATTGAGGGAAAACATCATCATATAGAGGAATTTAAATACTGATATAGATTGTAAAAAGCTCTCATTGATAAGTAATTTAAGAGAACTGTGAAAAGTTGCAGAAAATAAACATACATAAACACTTAGGGCCGGATTTATCAAGATCCAATTTTGCGTGCAGTAATTTGCGCTCGCAAACTGGAATTTTGCGCGAGGGGCTGAACCATGGTTTGCGGGTGATTTAACAAGAGCGATTGCGTAACTGGTGGCAGGTGCAAAACTGTTGGAGACGCCCTATTTAAATGATGGTTTTGCGCGTTTTGTGGTTTGCGGCAAAGTAGTTTGTAGTTTGTGTAAACTAGTGCATTAAGAAATTTTAATCTTACAGTGACATGCACACTTTTTTATCGCTCTTCCTTTCACCTAATAGTTGCTTTTTGCGTGGGTCTATCACCTTAAATCTCCCTAGAATCCCCCTGAATTTTTTGCTTCTCAGAGAAAAATTGTTAAAATTCAAGGGGTATGAAACAATTGCAAACTGCTATACGTTGCATACTGATACAAGTCTAGTTTGTGGACTTTTGATTTTTATTTTCATTTAACTTTTATATGTTGCACTGATTTACTTGTGAAATTTTAGGAGCACAGCGAGCGAAAGCCAAGACCAAAAAAAAGCAGTGGTGGAGGCCGTGGGTTGACCATGCTTCCAGTAGGTTGACCCCCAAAATCTTGTTTTTCTCTTCCTCCACTTTCACTGGCCTCTTTTGTCCTTGACCAAAACGCTGAGGATTCCCATACTGTCCCCGGGCTCTGAAAGCAGCATCACACAGCTTTCCTCATCCCTCCAGTCATTAATCCTTTTTCTGTCTCTATTTAAGGCCCATGTTTGCTACCTGAAGGTCTCAGGTACAATCTGTGCAATGAGGCCTGGTTTCCTTAAATAGGTACAATGAAGTAAAGAAAATATTATTAATGGCTGGAGGTTTGTTGTTTAAAATTAACTGACTGATCTCGCCTGAAAAGCCCGCAGTAGAGAATCGCTCTCATTTTAAGGCAAAGACATGAAACGGACCCGCCTTTATACTTAGAACTAGAATAAAGGAAGATGGGTTTGCTTCTGCTTTGCCTGCAGACATGATCACCAAACAGGTGTGAACAAAACACATGGTTACGGGATAAAAAAACTACTTCAAAACAAGTTACATGGCAGCACTTTTCCTGGGTTTTCCCACTGATTGCCTGTTTGGTTCAAACTCATGTCTCATGTCATCGTCCGCCCCCACATGACATTTCACGAATTATTTCATCTGTTTGTCATTTGGTGTTTCATCTCTATTTCCCAGCATCCTCCCTCATTTCCTGCCCAATGCGGTTCTGTTCAAGGACATAAGTCAGCCTTGTCTATCCCATTGCTTCTGACACTCAGCTGCTGCAGTCTGGAGTTACTTCATGTAGCTTACAAGAAGTGTTCATTCAGAAATTATAGACATTCTTCCTTTATATACTTACTTCATATTAACTTTTTTTATAATGGGTTTTGTTTGCATATGTTCGTGAGAAGTTATTCATCTTTCACTCTTGGTATTTTCACGTTTTTACCAGGTTTAAAATCATTTAAATGTTACCTTAGGTGCACCAAAACCTAGATCCAAACATTTCTTTATTTATATAATTTTTTTTAAATAGCTACAAAAGGAATTTTTGGAAAAGATAACAAAAATAAATGGCATGTAGCATTAATAAATCTGAGTAGTTTGTCTTTTTGTACCACTTTATTAATCTCTGTCAAAATCATAGCTCAACATTAAATTTATGTTGCATCTAAGTTACAAGATTAAACAATAGATTTGTGTAATTTTAGCTTTGTTATCTTATTGTTATTTTTGTTTAATTTTGTTTAATTCCTACAGTTTTTTGGTTAACCACATTTTATTGTTATTCTGATTCCTGAACTTTTTTTTTACATATACAGATCTAAACTATTTCATGTCTTTAATAACTTATTCACCATACTACATAGATAATGCTATTCCTCAGCAACAAAGTTAACATCCCCTTTATCTGTTCAGTAAAATTCAGTTTTATTTATATAGTGGAAATTCACACCTAACATCATCTCAAAACAAACTAGAGACTATTTAACCAAAGCATATAAGCAGACTGGTTGAGCTTTTTAACTAAGAAAACCCAGCTGACATCATCCAGTTATTAACTTTGTAGGATTCACTCCTGAATGGGTATGTAGTAGCATGAACTTGAATTGTGTCATCGACTCTACAGCAATCCCTGATGCACAGAGAGCATGCATGCAGCAACAGCGGAGAGGAAACTCTCCCTTTTAACAGGAATTAACCTCCAGCAGAAGCGATCTCAGTTAGAGTGGCCTTCTGCCGAGGCTGACTGGCGTTCAAGGAGATAGAAGCAGATATACTAACCTAAAGAAGAACTGATTGATAAATACTTCTATGTTAGGAAATGTTAAATAATTAGCTCCACAGGTCTTGGTCAAGAAAAGCACCGTAACAGCAGACAAGCTCCTACATAGTGGAAGATGTAGATGCATTGGACCCGCTGAATCCATCCTCCTCCAGGATGGTGTCACAGCTACACAGGGAAACAGGTCAGATGAAGCTACTGTGATGAGAAAGAGCTGAGAGAAAATCAAGTAAGGGCTTGAACTAACAAATACTCCAGAATTTGAGGACAGAAGTAGAATGAAGCAGAATGATGAAAAGTGGGCCCTATGTCCTCCAGCAGTTTAAGCCTATGGCGGCATAACTATGGAGATAGCTCAGGATAATCTGAGTTACTTTTACTATAGGTTTATCAAAAAGGAACATTTTAAGTGTGGTTTTAAAAATAGACAGCATGTTTGCCTCATGGACTAAAGCTGGTAAATTGTTCCACAAGAGAGGGTCCTGATAACTAAAAGATCTGCCTCCCAGTCTGCTTATAGAAATTCTAGGAACCACTAGTAAACCTATAACTTTGGAGCAAGGTGGTATTTTAGCTTGAATAGGAGAAATAAAATTACTGTTTCTTTATCTTAACTCTGGTTGTGGCATTTTGCCTCAGCTTAAGGATTTTTTTTTTTTTTTTTTTAGACTTGCTGAATGTGAAAAAAGATAGTAAATCTTCCTTCTCTATTTCATTAGGCTATTTAGTTGTTTTACAGAACATTTGATGATCCATTTTATTCTAGTTCCCTACTTAATCTATAATAGTTATGCATGTGCACATATGTTTTGGATGTATGTGTTTTGTTTGATGGTTATGTATTCTAAGGAAATTTTTTAACATGTATAGCACTATCCCAAATCATCACTACTCCATGCTGGAGTAATAAAATATGATGATGTTCTCTATAGACAAACGGTTCTAGTCTTATGGTTCATTCAGATCCAACTTTGCTAACATTATTTTTCTGCTCTGCACTTTTAACACAGGAGAGAGTTTCCTATGGCGCCTGTTTCAAATAACCCATCCTTGTTCAGCCTCTTTTCGTAATTGCTGTCAGGAATTTTACCAGAGCCATGCCCAGTCTGAAGTGGACCTATTTGGATTATTTTTAAGGTTTATCTAAACATTGCAAAGGCTTGTCTAAAATTTAGAGGGATCTCATGTTTATTTAAATTACAATTTTGTTGATAGATTTTTATTAAAAAAAATCTTGTATAAGTTACAAAAATGTGGGATATCTTGTGATTTTATTTAACAAATGAGCTGAGATTTAATTGATTTTAGCACCTGGTAAAAACAAATGATCTTTATTATTTCCTCACTGAGGAAATGTAAAAGTTAATTTAGAGTGAACTTTGTTTCATAGAGTGACTTAACATGTTCCTATCCAGCTAAGTGTGTTTAACTGTATTTGAATAGAATTTATATTTTATTTTTAAATCATATATGTTGCCCTGAAGTGTTTCTACTTCCCTACCTCCTGTCTCCATCTACTGTCTCCGCAATTCTGAATTTAATGTTTTTTCATTAAAAGAAGTGATGTTTGACAGGTTCTCGATTCATGTAAAGCATTTTCTCTTCTGCCCTGTTAGTGGTTAGAAGTGGAGATTATTACCTGTTTGAAACTGATAGTGAGGAAGAAGAGGAGGAGGAGGAGAAAAAAGATGAAGACCCACCAAAGAAGTCGGCTTTTCAGGTATATCGTTATTTCTTTGGGTCCAAGGTTATATTTTTTTTATAAGCTCTTTTTTTTTTATCTGTTAGTTCATAATTGGAATACGTGGAATCAAACAAATGTATACTCCGTAGGAAACAAGTTTCTTCAAAGGCTTATTGTAGCAACTGAATAAAGCTTAAAATATGAGGCATATGAAAAAAACAATCAGGATGGAGCTTCCCATACACTGCTATTGAAGCTGTTCTTTTTAGATTTTATATCCTGTTGGAGCCAAACCCTTCAATTAAGAATCTAAGATGGTTGACAACCATGTAATCATCAATCTGCAGAATGTCTGACCTTTTCTTCAACCCACCACCAAAACGCTGCCACTTATTTAAACACACAGAAGTTTTTTTGTTTGTTTTTTTTTTGCTTTGCCACTGACACATCTTCATTTTCTCACTATCAAACATTAAACCTCATTTCTATTCTGTTTCAACGTATATGTTATGTGTTTCTAACCCTTTTTTAAATTGAATTCTCTTCAAAAATCTTTGAAATAATTCTTAGATTCACTGTTTAAGTAATCAATGCTAACATTTATTTCTCACTAATGAATCTTGTTATTTTTTTTACAGTCTCATCATGAAGTTAATTTTGTCCTTTAACCTACTTTCTAACTCTAATTAAACCTTGTCCCTCTTTCTTCTGCCTTTAGCGAGCGATTGGGAAGTTTGTCTCAGCTGTTCTGGCTTTGCCTAAGTCTATCATTAGGCTGCCTAAAACTGTGTTGCAGTATGTAGTCAAGGCAGGAAAGGTACTCACCATACTCACCTGACACTGCTTGCTTTGCTGTGGGAATGCCTAGCAGATATTTTAACAGGTAGCCTCATGGTTTCCTGATGTTTGCAGCTCATACCTGATGTAAACGTCTTTAAAACAGTCAAAAAAAATCTATATCTATATAGCAAAAAAAGGAAATATGAACAGGAGCGGGAATGTTTTTGTGCTGCATGCTGCTACTTTTGCATGAAGTGTTTTGCATGTGTAGAAAGTTATTTTCTGCATGTTTTCTTTTGCTCTGTAGAATTGTCAGATAGTGTTACTGTAAGACCTTATAGTCAACCATTTATCAATGCATGGATATAATATCTGCACATATTGAATCATAACAAACATGTTTTTGATAATAATTTCCTCTTGGCTTTGTCTAAACATCTAATAAGTTTGAAAGCATACTTAGAAACTGCATGCATTCTAATTTTAGATTGCTAAAAATAGATCCTGTTTAGACGATTGAAAATACCGATGGCAGGAAGACCAGTAAACATTTTAATGATATTTTAAGGAAAAATGTCTCATAATGTGCCCATAAATAGTTGGTTTATTTATCAAGTGAACAAACTTTGATGTTTACGACCAGAAATAGAATTTATTTTGCTAACCAGAAAAACAAAAGCCTTCACCTTCATCTGCCTCTGGAAAGATGTTAAAGGTATTGTGGAGGATTTTTGCGAATTTTTTGGCGAATGTTACAAATTATGTTTGTGAAATGTCAACATTGTCCAGACCTGCTTACTGATGTGCAGCTGACAGATGTGCAGCTTACTGTGACAGTTTCCTCGTCGCTACCTGAGCCGCCATTCAATCCTCCTTCATTCCCGTCCTGACTCACCTGGACATTTCCTGTATTATGTGATTTTCCTGTTTTCTTTTCTAACTGGCTCATTTCTGCCTGCGATAAAAATAAACAGTTTATTTTTTAGTGTGAATATTCAAATGAATTTAGAATTTTGAAAAGCACTACTTTAGGAGGTATAGGTTGATATTAACAAATGTGAAAGTGGCAGACAAACAAGCAATGAGACCAATGTTAAGAGTCTCACTTTCAAGTGTGAACTGGGTAAGAGAAGAGGTAAATCAAATTTCCACAGCTTTTCAATAAAAACAGGAAATAATAAACTCATAGCAGCCTTACAGTAGTACATATTAACTAGAAAACTTAATTAGAAGCAGCAAATCAAAAGTGAACAAAATTGGGTAAAGTTACCTTCCAGCAAGCAGGAGGACATCCAAAGAGTTTTAACTGTTGGCGCTGTTGCTTCTGGAAGATTGTGAGAGATTAAGTCACGTGGTGCCTTATGTTGTTTTTGATTAATTTATAGTGTGTGGTGACTTCTGTGCTAGTTAGATTTAGACGCAATGCACTGATGGACTGGTCTGGGATCGGTTATCTCAGTCAGTCAATCGAGTTACTCAAACTATTGCAAGTCATATTGAATGATTATTGAAGGAGGAAATATGCATGAGAAATGTAATGTGTGGCATAGCGTGTGAAAATGAGTCAAAATGCGTGAATAACGCACTCAATGCATGAACCTTTGCAGCCCTCCATTAACGTTATGTGAAAAAAAAAAAATATATATATATATATTGTTTTTTTTGTTTTTTTTAAGGTTTGACAATCTAGAAGAGCCAGCATAGCTATCTTGCTGAGTTTGCAAGCTTATGTTAATAGTTGAAGAATTAAACCAATTAATGATAATAATAAAAAACATGACTCATAACAAAGGGATACCTAGCTACACATATTTAGTCATATGTGTTATTTACCACCGTCATTGTCAGAAGCCATAAGGGCTCAACAGTCTAGCGCTACATACATACAGAGCTGCATCAGAAATACATTGATGAATCTTGTTCTGTGTATCTGTGAGTCACATATGGGTATCTGTATATATTAAGACCTTTTTAGCATCAATTTTAATTTTCTCCTATATTTAAAGAAACAGGAAACAAAGATTACTAATTAGAAGAACCAAGACACACTAATTGGAGTAAAAAGGTTTTGGAAAAATATATTAATATATTTTTCAGAAGCTGTTGGAGATTACATTTACCCAAGCAGGCAAGCTTCTGCTGTTTGTCCGCTTCTAGTCAATTCACATCAAAATCTTATTTTTACTGGTATAATGTGCCGAAAATGTCCTCATTAAGTGTCTATGCTCTGTTTTCTGCAGTTTCTTTACCAGGCCTGGATCACTGACCCCAAAGCTGCTCTAAAGGCACGAGCCAAAGACAAACGCAAGTTTTGGAAGAAGTACACAAAGAGAGTGAGAAACAGGAAAAGCAAGAAAGATAGTAAGAAAGTTGACAAGTGTGATATTATATGATTTTAATGCATTTAGGCTGTTATTTTTTTCTTCTTTCACATACTCTAAAGATTTTTGGGATGATATTTTTACATTAATTTCTTATGGTGATGAGCACTGGCAGAGAAACCTTGGACAAGTGGTCCTTTGGACCAAATTCTTTTTTTACCTTTAAAAGCTTTACATTAAAATTATTTTTAGAATCGAGCCATTGCAGTTTTAGATTTAGTCATATTGAATTAGGTTCAGTTCTCAAACTTGTTGCCCCAGGGCCATAAGTTGGTCTGGCTCACTCGGTATACGACATGATGATATTTTTTCTGTTTAATGTTTTCATCCAGTACCCAAACAAAAAAAAAGGGAGAGAAACAACAACAAAAAATGCTGGCCCTTGGTCCCCCTAGAAAATTCGGTCTAGAACCACCAATGCCCAAGACAATATGCCATAAACCACACATGTCTTATTTACTCTAGCCCTCTGAAACCGATCCATGCCCAGCTTGGTTCTTTTGACCATTTACGCCTCTTATCGATGCTCTACGATACTACAGCTCTCAAGGCAGGAATTACGCAAACGAAATGCTGGTGCCCATAACTTCAGGAACTTATATGCCTGGATTACGTTCTACGCCCAAATTTTAATGAGAGCCTTGGTCTAGGAATCATTGCAGGTCGCACCACGCTCTTTTGAGGTGAAAAGATCTGTGAATTGCAACATGAGTCAGCTAACTGTAAATACAAGAAGACACTGTGTGCTCATGTGGCTCTTTGTTTACAGAGAACCAACTGCGGTTGTGTCTGGCACGGTCTGGTTCAGTTGTGTTCCTATTTACACTCAACAGTTGCTCGGACTGTTCTTGGCACGGTTTCAAAAGGGTAGTGTATAGTGATGTTATGAGATTAGCCGAGGCTTCGAGGCGTGCGGAGCAGTGGAGGGGGCGTTTCCCTGAAGCGCATATCAAGGCTTGCTTCATTTAGGGGAAGGGCCAAAATTGATGACATCTGAAGCCTCGCTACCGCCACACCACGTGACCGCTTCAATAAGTAGTTCAGTTTGCCTGGAACTTCGACAGGCATTTAAACAACCTGAGTACTCAGTGAAGTTGTGGGAGTTTGTAGGAGAGTTGTGGTCAGTAGAACAGAGTTTGGATGTATTCTAAGAATAGATTGGTTGGAATAACAACCAATCTAGTAGATTAAAACAATTTTGGTCAGAGCAAACAATATAAGGAAAAGAATCTGAACAAGCCACTGGTTTCAGTTGTGTTATTGATATTTTGTGGGGTTGCTTTCAAAGGATGAGACAGTATTGTAAGTGGTGTCTTCTGTACAACATTGCCCTTCAATCCAAAAGTTGTAGTTTCAAGCCTTGGCATAAGCTTCTTAAATGTTTTGTGCTACTTAACCAGTGTAACCAGTGTCAAAAGTAACCAATTTGTACTGGTTAGTCCTTTTATCAACATAGATTGTGTAAAAACACTACTTAGATTGGTCGTTTTAACCAAAAGATTGGTTGAACACATAACGTCCAACCAGATTTAAACCAAAAACTATGATACCTTTCAATTTAAATGGAGAAAAAAAAACAAGAAAAACAATTGCAAAAAATCACCGATTATAACTGTAGTTCTGCAGTCCATCAGTAGGTGGTGTCATGTTCACATGAAGCTTCATGAACTGTGGGGATCGTTGAAGCAATTTGCCGAATGGTTCAATGCCTCATGAGGCTTCATCTCACCATCACTAGGTATCTTTGGTCACAGTAGGAGTTTAAATCATAGCCAAAGGGCTAGTTTATGTGCTAGGTGGTCTGATAGAAACACATGTCTACAGAAAGAGACAGAATAAAAAAGCAATAATTTAGCTGGCCAGAGGCTCAGCCAGGATTTATGGGAAACACAATAATTTGTGGTTTGCTTGGACCAAAAGCCAATCAGGTTTCTCTGCAATGAGTCGACTTCTCAGGAAACTGAGGAGTAACATTTGGTCTTCTCGGATAATCTTCTTGAATCTTTGCTTAGGATCGAAGAATGGTCAATTTAGTTCAAAAGCCTTTGTGCGAAATTCAGAACTGCGGAAATCTGCAGATGATTGGTTAAGACACATGTCATGCCTGACAACTTCTTCTTTGAAGAAATGATAAAAGTGGAGGTCCAAATGTTGCCATCACTTGCAAACACAAGCCACAGTTTTTGGCATGTTTTTCAAAACACGCCACTTCAGATGAAGCTGGATTAGGCTTTTATTTGCAGCAGTTAGCCCTAAAAAGATGAATGTGATGTCAGACCTGTAATGCATGCTGGGAGATATAGTTACAGTCAGGTTATAAGAAGTTAGATCCAGCAGAGCCTAATGTAACATTAGTAAGCCTCACCATACCTTTGTTTGAGTCAATGAAGTCACATTTAGCCTGAAAAATATGATAATATAATTAAGGAATTTTTAAACATGTGATCTCTTTCTAATAGGTGAGTGTTTTAAGAGATTTTGAGGCATCTGTTTTATTGTTCAGCAGGTCATGTTGCCATAGAGGTGGGGGAGCTATCATCAGATGGACAGGAAAAGGAAGAGGAGAACAAGAAGTCTGCTGGTCCAGGTAGTTTTTGACATCCAGAGCACCAAGTTTTGAGTTACAATTTATTCTCAATAATCAAGTCATGTTTTTTTGTTTTTTTTTAAACAAAACAAATTAAAGGCCTTGCACCTATAAACTTCTGCTTCTTTTTATTTAGGGGCTTTTTGCTATGACATTTTACCTTTAAGAAAAAAACTAGCCTGTGTTGCCATTTGTCACGCAGACAACATCATCAAGCGAGTGTTCAACATCATAAAGTTCACCTGGGTGCTCTTCCAGACAACGGTTGAGAGCTTCACCAACTGGATGAACGACATGTGCCGGGAGTACATTGACATATCTACGGTGCTTCGTATTGAGCGATGCATGCTGACACGCGAGGTCAAAAAGGTAGATTTTAATGTGATGCCTGAAAAGTCTTTGTCACATCAAAGAATTATTCACTTTTTGTTTATATCAGGCAGACATAGCCTGAGAAAATACAGAGGTGAGGAGTTCATGTTTTAGCTGCAGAGGACAGTTATATGAAAATTGCATTTACTCAAGTTGTATTTGTCCGATATTAACATTTGTTTGCTGCTTTGAGCATTTAGATCTGCAACACAAAACAAAAGAAATCCTTATATCCAGAATCCTAAAGAGTCAATGTAAATCATGATTATCATTTACAAATAAACATACTTTTTCCTGCTAGGGAAATGTGCCATCCAGAGAGAGCATCCATGTCTACTACCAGAAGGCCATGAGACTGAACATCTCCAGGCAGGCAAGCATTGATATGCTCAGTGATGACGGGTCAGCCTCAGGCTCCACAAAAGGTCGAAGGAGACGAAGAGGGTACCCCTTGGAGAGCCAGGACTCCACAGCCTCCAGAGACAGCATGTCAAGGTACAGTGAGCCCAATTCTGGATAGATCATCTAGATATAAAATCTTTTAAATGCTGTAAAAAAAAAAAACATGAAATAATTGAAATTAAGTCTTATTTTTCAGGTTTTACTATATAGTATACCTTTCCATTGGTTGAATTTTACAAAATAGTATAAATTATAGTTGAGATGTTTTTAAATATATAATAATAAACTTAACATTTGTTGACATAACATATGATAATACTTATTACTTATTCAGATAATAAATATCTTCTTGTTTGTTATGTCAGGATTCCACACAAATCCACACATGCAATGAATACTTCCACAAGCAGCTTTATTTCAAAACTTCCTGATGCAGATGTTTAACATGTTGCATGAGCAAATAGAGTACCAAGGGGCCCGAATATGTCACACACACACAAGTGCTCGCTCCTTCTCTGTGTGCGTGTGGTTTGATTTCCTCAAATACGTGGCCTCCCTCCTCCGTACAGGTGGACCTATTTCTGTGCGCTATATAAGGGCTGTTTAGCTCTTAAATAGTGAGTCAGCATCAGTGCAGACTGGCTTTAATTTGGCAGCAGGTGTAACGGCGAGTTGGTGGTGGAGGAAACGCGTGCACTCAAATGTAAGTTCCGCTGGTTTACTGCATCTTCATCACACTGATAGAAAATTGCAAGTTAGGAAAAAGAAAAAAATCATTAATCCATAAATCCCTAAATGGAAGGTCCCCTTAATACTTTTATTTGACTGGATGGATTTATTTTTAAGAAAATATAAAATATTTGATGTAATTTTAACCTGCACCACAGAACTACAGCAATGCAATGACTGCTTTCCCTTTCCGTTGGACGCAAGAGGCCATTCCATTCACGTGTACACCCCCCCACATACAATCCAGGCACCTTCCACAGCTGTGAGTGTGACTTTATTGCCAGTGACACTTGATAGTTGAGGGTTAGTGTTTAGTGAGCGGTTTGGAATTGAGCATCAGTTCCGAATGTGAGAGAATCTATAGGTGCATAAAAAGCGAACTACAAGTGCAGAAAATGAGCATGAACTCGTGGTTATTATATATTTGGGGCTTTTTAATATTAAATCTATAATCATAGAAAATTCAAAAGGGGCATGAATGGTAGTTTACATGCGTGTGTTTTAAACAAACTGCCCATATGAGTAGTTATTACATATGTGGACTTTCGGTAGAATTCTGATGCAATACTTGTTTCTTCAAATTACTGACAGTTATATTTGTTTTAGGACCACACATACTGTTTTGGACATGTTTATAATAAACGTTTCATAATATATTATTTTGATTGTGCAGTAATACTTCATAACCAATCAATGCCTATAAAGCTAAATTAATTAAGTTTATTGTTGTTCTACTACCCTAATTTATCAACAACTATTTAGAAAAATACTTTCTTTAACTTATTTTGCTTCTAATTTTTGGTGAAGAATTGATACATTTTTTTTCTTATTTGATGGCAGTCTCATTGCTTGGAACACCTTCAGTTTAAACTAGAATAAACTAGAACATTGGAGTTTTTTCTGACTCTCTTTTCTTTATTGTCTATATCTATTACCTTAGTATTTGGTAGAGTTGTGAGATTAAGTTTAATAACATTAACATTGTTAAAGCACTTTTTATCGAAATGCTGTACAAGCAGATAAATAATACATAAAAAGAGAAACTAGAAATGGATAAAACAGAAATATAAAATTAAACAGTTAAATACATATATAAGGAAACATAAAGAAAAATTAGTGGGTCTTTAGCTTTGCTTTGACAACATGCTTGCCAGCTGTCTTTTTCCTGACCTTAGGCTCAATCAGGTGGTGGTTAGAATGGATCAGTTGTCTCAGATATCCGTCCTAAAGCTTCTTATAATAGTTTACCTACATCCAAATAACTTCCAGACAGAAGAATGTTGTAACTAAGTTAGTGGTATGAACAGAGTGATTGTCAATTTCAAATGGAAGTGCACCAACCCATCCTGCAGCATGATGCTGCCACCTCTCTACTTCATAGTAGGGATGCTGTTCTCAGGCTCATGACTCATTCCTTTAAATGTGATGGTGGCCATTATGGCTCAGTACTTCCATTCCACTTTCATCTGACCATGGGCCATGTCGTGAAAAATAAGGTCTTTGTCTCTGAGTGCATTTACTAATTGTATTCTGGCTTTTTATGTTGCTTATGGAGTAATGACTTCATCCTCACTGAATGGCCTTTCAGCCCATGTTGTTGCACGACTTGTGGATAATGACCCACCCAGCTTTAACAACCATCTCAACAGTGTCCTTTGCTTTTGTTCTGGGGATTGCTATGCATATTTCACACCAACCCAAGTGTATCTCTAGGACATAGAAACCATTCCCCCCCCCCTGAGCAATGCGATTGCTTGACATTTCCACAATGTTTATACTAGCATACATATTTGAACAGATAATTTTGTCGCCTTTAGGGATCAGAGCGCCATCTGCAAGGATAATCCAGACTTATGGAGGTCCACAATGCTCTTCCTAATATCTTCCCTGATCTCATTAAGTTTTTCCATGATGTCTCCCAAAGAAGCAAAGTGTTTGAGGTGTTGCCTTAAAATAATCAACAAATCTGTCCCCATTTACCTTAAATACTGTGACTTTAACTTTCTGGGAGCTTTAAAGTACAATCACCATCCAGCCTTTCCTAAATTTCAGTAAATGGGCCAGAATGTAAAAAGGGCGTTATGTTTAAATACAAGAGAAATAATCAGTTCAGTGAAACACTATTTACTCTGACACTACTACGATATATTTGTTAATAATGTACTAATATAGTATGTTTCTATAAAGGGAATCAAGCCTTTATACTCCTCTGTCTCCGTTTTGCTGTGGTAGCAGCTCCACTAGTTGTTTATTGGGTAACGCCCCACCTTAGGTTGGATTAATAGGCTGTTTCTCGAAAACTTAGTCTGTTAAATAGTAAACCTGAACACAAAATATCAATGTTGATGTAATTTGTTGCAATTTTGGGGTGAAGATATTATAATATTTAATCTATGGCCAATTAAGCTTCTGTTTATGGAGAGAAATATAGGTTACATCCTTTCAGCATCAATACATGGAATCCATTCGCTCTATTTTTGTTCTTTTTTTTTAACCATCCTGCATCATTACTGAATTTTTTCAAACAACATTGTTTGTCCTTCCACTGCTACTCATCATCTCATCCCATTACCACCTGTCAGTGGCTTCACGGAGGCCACCACGCTGATGTCCTGCCAGTCCACTCTGGAAGACATTGACCCAAAGCCGGAGACCATTCCCAAAACCAGTCAGCGTCCCAGGTCCAGCCTACGGAAGATGTACAGCATGGACCTGCCCAATTACTCTGAAGACAGCTGCAGCAGCTTCATGTCCAGGTCTCATATTGGCTCCATTTTGCTCACATAAAAACATTGCTGCATCTCATTTTTGGTTTCATCCATTTTCTTTTAAAAGTTTTTATTTTGGCAAACAAAGAATTAAAAAAAAATAGACAGCACTAGTGTGAGATGAATGTTTTGTGTTTGTGTACTTTGTCCTGTTTAGTGAAACCACTCAGTCCGTCCTGATCTCCTCCAGACAAGGAACCACAGACACCATTGAGGAAGTGGAGGACGAGCAGGATCAAGGAGAAGTCAAGCGGCAGCAGGATTCCCAACAGCATCAGGAGGATCAGGAAGCAGGGGGCGAACCAAAGGGCAGAGAGGAGGAACCAAAGGGCAGAGAGGAGGAACCAAAGGGCGGAGAGGAGGAACCAAAGGGCGTAGAGGAGGAACCAAAGGGCGTAGAGGAGGAACCAGAGGGCAGAGAGGAGGAACCAAAGGGCGTAGAGGAGGAACCAAAGGGCGTAGAGGAGGAACCAAAGGGCGTAGAGGAGGAACGAAAGGGCGTAGAGGAGGAACGAAAGGGCGTAGAGGAGGAACCAGAGGGCGGAGAGGAGGAACCAACGGACAGTTTAGAGGAACCCAAGGACGGAGCGGAAGAACCCAAGGACGGAGCGGAAGAACCCAAGGACGGAGCGGAGGAACCAAAGGACGGAGCGGAGGAACCAAAGGACGGAGCGGAGGAACCAAAGGACGGTGAGGAGGAACCAAAGGACAGGAGAAGTTTTGAAGACGACGAGGATGAGCACCGGGAAGGTGAGGAGGTTGGAGGATGGGAGGTACGAGAAGACCAGGAAAGAGAAAGAGCTCCCTCCGAGGCCTTCAGCCCAGATGAAGGGCCCTCGATGAGGCACGATGAAGCAGAATACAGTCCCTCTGTTCAGGAGAACGACTCAATCAGCGGGAGCGAAGGCGGAGGAGGACGGCAGGACTTCGTGCAGACAGAAGGTCAGTCCGTCTTGCTCTACACCCCCGACACAGACGCCTCCAAAACGTCAGATGCTGAAGTGCCTCCCAGCTACAGTAAGGCGGTGAGCTTTGACCGCCTGGAGGTCAGCGACGATGAAAGTGATTCTTACAGGAGGAGGCGCATGGTCATGACATCTGACAGCCATTCAGACAGCAGGTCAGACATCATGCTGCCCTCTATGACCACTGAGCTGACTGCCAGCGAACTGCTGCTCAACAAGTAAGTCCAGCTGCTAAAAACTCAATACTATCTACACTGTGCTTCCCTGTTCCAGTTTTTGACATCCAGGGAGTGAGATGTTTGCTCATTTTTCTCATAACATAAAACTAGCTGTTTATTAAGGGCCTCTTAGATGCTGTAAGGTTAAACTTCCATCATCAACTTAGAGCCTTCAAACATGTTTTCTACCACAATCACCCTGAAATTTTTTCCAGGTTTACTGAGTAATCCTGTCAATCTAGACCATGATGCTGCCACCACTGCGTTTCATGATAGAACAGTCAAGCAAAATGTAGATGAAGTTACATAGTAGATAGCCAGATGGTTAAGCAGGTTTTAGGTTGTCTTATAAAGTAACATTGAATCAAAGCAGGGGACTGATAATTCTTGGGTTCTATTACCATGCAAAATGTGTTCACACCTTCTTAGCTTTTCTTCTTTTGCCCTATTTTTACTGAAGATGACCCTAGTTCCCAGTTTTTTCAGTCCTGTCCCTCTGTGTTCAGGATGTTCTATGATGAGGAGCTGGAAGAGTCAGACCATTTCTACCAATCTCAGCCGCTGATCCTGCAGTTCTGCTACGCCCTCTACAACATGCTGGTCGCCCACTCAGAGTTTGTTTGCTACTTGGTCATCATCATCAACCACATGGTGTCAGCCTCCTTCGTCACCCTGGTCCTTCCCATCACCATCTTCCTCTGGGCCATGCTGTCGGTGCCGCGGCCCAGTAAGCGCTACTGGATGACGGCCATCATCTACACAGAGGTAAAAGTGGAGATGAAACAGCTGCGGAATATTCAGTTATGCTTTCTTTTTATTAGATTTCTCGATCATTTCAAGAAGACTGAATGCACTCATCTGTTTCCCTTCCAGGTTACCATCGTCATCAAGTACTTCTTCCAGTTTGGCTTCTTCCCCTTCAACCAGAACAAGCTAGACAGGAATAAACCATATCACCCTCCCAACATCATTGGTGTAGAGAAAAAAGATGGATACGTCCACTATGATCTGGTCCAGTTGCTGGCTCTGTTCTTCCATAGGTCCATCCTAAAGGTACAAGCATTTAAAAACGCAGTCCCATAACTATGCACCTCACACTAAGCTCACTAACACTCAGAACTGCAAGAGCAGAAAATCTAATTGTTTTTTTGATTAAAGATGTTTAGATCTGGCCCTAATGGTGGAGCAGCTATAGTAGTGCTGTTACCTTGCAGAAAGAAGGCCCTTGCTTCCTGGGGTCTTAAGGTGGCGAAGGTGGCGTCAGCTGAAGGAGTTTGCCCTACAAACAGAGGGTTGTCGGTTCAAGCCCTGGCTCTGGTTTCAGTGTCAAGCCAAGGGACTGTTCATTGTGTCCTTGGGCAAGACACCTTACTTGCATTGCCTAATAATGGTGGTTGGAGGACTGGTGGCACTAGTATATGCCAGCCTGACTCTCTCAGTGAGCCCAGGGCTACAATGTATACTGCCACCATCAGTGTGTGACTGTGTGCATGGATGGCTGAATGACTGATTGTAGTGCAAAGCGCTTTGGTCAAGTCCTCTGACTTGAAAAAGCACTATAAAAGTACAGACCACAGCCCATTAAGGTGTGAAGAAGACAAGCAGCAGCAGGATTCTCTTGGTGTATTTCCGCTCTGCTTCAAAATACATGACTTCTCGGTTATTTGGTCTCTTTGGGGGTTGCTTGACCTGTTTGTCTTTGTTGTCCTGTTGTGTAAAGAAAACAGATGGATGAGGTTTAGATTTATTAGGAAAAGAAAAGAGGAGGACTGTGAAAAAAGAGGTGTAGTCATGGCTAAAGATCGGTGGAAATTATGTAGAATTAAATGCAGAATCTTACTTTGAATCCTTGATCTAGAAAGTGTTTCTTCCCAGAAATATTTTCCAAGCAGTAGTTTGTCATTTCTTTTGAGAAAACAAGTGCCAAATATCTCTTAGTTTAATAGCAACCACTCTCCTAGTTAGAGTGATTTCAGCTGGATGACTTCACCTTTGTAGTAATTTGAATCAAAGGCAAAACAGTAGTGCAGCTATGAAAAAACTGAAGCTGGAAACGCCTGATGCTTTTTGACTAATTTCAATCTTCTTGTAAACCTTTCAGTTCTGTATAGTTCACGCACCAATATTTAAAATGTTAAAAATTGGCAATTTTTTTCTGCAACTGGATGCCATTTTCTTTATTGCTTCATTTGTTTATTCTTCTCCTCAGTGTCATGGTCTGTGGGACGAAGACCAGCCCAAAGAGAAGAAGGAGGCGGCTCGTCAGAGCCAGAGCGAATCTGAGGAAGAGGGGAGAGAGAAGGAGGAAAGCGAGAAGGAGTCTGAGCCGGCCTCATCGCTGATCGACACCAGGAGAGGCTCCAGTCACACCTTAAGGTCCATGACCTTTGGGACCTCCATTGATTCAGAGCAGGTCCAGGTGCATTACTCACAGCCTCAGACCTACCAGAGGAGAAAAAGCTCCAGTGGAGGCTCACATGTTTCCTATCGATCTCGAGTTTCTTCTGCAAGATCGAAGAGAGGTGATTTATGTTACCTTGTCTTTTTTTTCTCCAAGTTTGATTATCATTAAAAGCCTTTTGTGTATGTGTAAAAATCATGGCTTTGCAAAACAACAGAAAATGGACTCCCTTTAGTTTTCAGGCAGAAGGTAGCACCTTGTTTGTGAGTCTCAGCACCAAATCATGTCTAAGTGTCTCCTCGCGGATCATTAACAGCTCAAAATGTAAATTCTTCCCACAGGAAGTACGGCTTCCCGCAACAGCAGCCACAAGGACGGCAGTCAGGCCAGTGTCCACCAGAAGACCCGCAAACAGATGATCATGGAGAAGCTGAGGGAGCAGCTCTTTAAAGCCAAGGCTTTCATCATAAAGCGGTAGAATAAACCTGCACGGACACTGAAGCTGACCCACCCTTTTTTAATTTCTCCCCTGACTCTGTCACAGTTTGAGAGCATGGATCAGAATATTGTTGCTAAATGATGACGGAGACACATCTTATCCTGCTAAAACCTTTTACGAGTCTAAAGTTAGACCTTTAATTACAGCATTCCCGTCAGGCTGTTCAGTGGCACTTTTGTAAGTGCTGCGGCAGCCGATCAAAGCTTGTTATTCTGCTAAATGTAATCATGATGGAGTGAGTGGTTTCGTAGACCTTATGCCTAGAACAGTGAGTTAACCCTAATCGTTCCTGACACGGTTGTCTCACTAATGATGCTTTCTCTGATTAAAAAAATGACCTCAGCCCTCAACCCTGACAAACTCAGAGAAAAACAGGATGTTGACGGAAGGATTTCGTAAGCGTTGTCTCTGATTAATAACATCTGTCCCGCTCCCTGCAGGTTTTTGGAGATCTACCTACCTATTAAGCAGTTCTTCTACAACCTGATCCACCCGGAGTACAGCGCCGTCACAGACGTCTATGTGTTGATGTTCCTCGCTGACACTGTAGACTTCATCATCATTGTGTTTGGGTTCTGGGCGTTTGGAGTAAGTCTCTGTCCTGCTATAATTTTGTCCTCCTGTTTGCTTCCCTGGGCTCCAATCTATGGCTACATTCACACTGCAGGCCTTGATGCTCAATTCCGATTTTTTTTGCATTGCCGTTCACATTTCAAATATATGCGACTTGTATGTGATCTCCTGTGTGAACTGCAGTCATACAATGTAAGTGTCCCGCATGTGCACTAGAGGATGCAATAACGTCACAGGCCAGCGTGCTCTTTTTTTCCAGAAGTAAACATGGACGGGAGTTCCAGCACACATCTAGCGGTCTTTTCCAAACATAAAAACACAATCTTTTTAATGTGGTTAAACATAAATACTGCTCTTCGCATCTTCCACCATGGTTTTCGTTTTTCTTGCCGCTTCTGCGTAGCAAGATGCATAATAGTGACCTTTGTCGGGTATTAATGACGTTCAACTCAGATGAATACGACCTGGCCGTTCAGACACATAGCCAAGTGGCCTGGATCGCATTGGAAAAAATCGAATCTGTGTTGTTCAGACTGTCATGAAAAGATCAGATCCAGGTCGCATACGGGCAAAAAAAAATCAGATTTGGGTCACTTCAGGCTGCAGTGTGAACGTAGCCTAAGTTCTCTAATGACCACCATGGAATTTACTTTTTTTCTTAAATCTCCTTTAAAATGCATGATAATTAAGATGTGGATTTTAGCAACAAAAATATGTTTATCAGTTGCTCCATATTTGTCCTTTGCACAAATTATACTTACCTCTATTGATGACATTAGTACATGGATGGCCATGCTGAGCTTCAAATGTCCATTTTTTAATCCACTCTAAAAATGATTGTTGGATAATAATTCAGGTTTTTCACCCCAAGTCATCTACCGGTAAGTGATTGTGGTGGAGACATACCTTTTGCTGGGATCAGTCAGGTCTCGGTTACATGGTCTATTTAAAGAGATTATTGAACAACTTAAACACTGAAAATATAAAAACTACAACATTTGTGGAAGATTTTGATTTCTTTGAAGATCTCGCCACTTGTGGCTTTTGTTTGAAAGTTGGTTTACAGGAAATTTGGTTTAAAGAGGGATACTTTACTCCTGCACACCGCAGCAATAAAATTGAAGTTTTCCCAGGTTCAGCTATTTAAGAAATACAAAAATCGTCCAGGAGGTAAAGGAAAATCTGAGTCCTGCAAATATTACCAAAAGGCCGAATTAATCATCAAAGTTCTTCTTTTCTTAATTCCTAGAAACATTCGAGTGCGGACATTACTTCGTCTCTATCAGAGGATCAGGTTCCCGGACCCTTCTTGGTCATGGTTCTGATCCAGTTCGGCACCATGGTGGTGGACCGGGCCCTCTACCTCAGGAAGACTGTGATGGGGAAGGTCATCTTCCAGGTCATCTTGGTCTTTGGGATCCACTTCTGGATGTTCTTCATCCTGCCAGGCGTCACTGAAAAGTGAGTTGTTTAATTTGCAATGAAAGGCAGAGCCTTTAGAAAGTATTTACACCCCTAGAACTTTTCAAATGTTTAGTTACAGCTAACCTGAGTGTACAGATTTTAACTGATAGACCACCAGAAAAAAGAATGCAACATTTGACCCCATGTTGATACTTTTTATCATGTGTTGTGGAAGAAATCTAACTAAACTAAATGTTTTAGTTTTTTGATGTAAAGTTTTTTGTTGTATAATTCTTTCACCATGGAAAAAATGATTAAAAGAAATATTCTGACCAACTGTGTTCCGGCTGTTCTTCTCTCAGACGTTTCAGCGAGAACACGGTGGCTCAGATGTGGTATTTCGTCAAGTGTATCTACTTTGGGCTGTCAGCCTATCAGATCCGCTGCGGTTATCCCACCCGTGTTCTGGGAAACTTCCTCACCAAGAGCTACAACTATGTCAACCTCTTCTTGTTTCAAGGGTGAGCTTTGTTTCTGAGATCTGGGCCATCAGGTCCAATCCAGTATTTACCTTTAATTCCAACATCAGATTTTCCCTCTTGGCTTAAACGTTTTATGGGTCAATAGATGTGTTTCCCAATAACAGATGATTTGTTTCTAGCCTGAGGATGTTGCTGAATTTATCAGCCTTTCCTCCAGCAACTGAAATACATTCCTTATTAAGATTTGTTAAGAGATATTTTTTAGGTCACCTCATTAAACCTCATTAAATTGTGGCTTGTGTTTCAGTTTCCGCCTGGTACCTTTCCTGACGGAGCTGCGAGCAGTGATGGACTGGGTTTGGACCGACACCTCGCTGTCCTTGTCCAGCTGGATCTGTGTTGAGGACATATATGCTCACATTTTCATCCTCAAATGTTGGAGAGAATCTGAGAAGGTGTGGCCATCCCTTTTGTTTGTTCCCTATTGGAACAAAGTTTTTCCTTCCACTCAATTTTCAATCAGAAATTTGACAGAAAATAAAAGCAAATATTTTATTTTACTTCTTTTCTTTTCTTTTTTTTTTGCTATTTTAAGGGTTTATAGTTAACACAGAAAACACATAGCAGATACAAAAACACTCGATAAAAGGTGTGGTTTTCATATAATCCCTCTGCAGAGATACCCTCAGCCTCGAGGCCAGAAGAAGAAGAAAGTGGTGAAATACGGGATGGGTGGAATGATTGTGGTGCTGCTCATCTGTATCGTCTGGTTCCCGCTTCTCTTCATGTCGCTGGTCAAATCTGTGGCTGGGGTCGTCAACACTCCCCTGGACGTTTCGGTGAAAATCACCCTGGCTGGCTTTCAGGTGGACATTTAGTTTTTTTTTTGTCTTAAAATTAATACCTCTTTTTCAAGAATCGCCTATATATCACAGAGCTTTCCTTTACCCCACCAATTCCTGTGAAATAAATGCAACTATAGGTTATATTGTAGTTTTTTTTAAAGTGAATTAACTTTAAATTCGTGTTTTATCTCTTAACATGCCCCTGAAATATGAAAAACTATATCAAGGAAAATGCAACATGTAAACACAGATGCATAACCACTCTGCAAAATGGGACAGGCAAAAACATGCCCTTTAAAATGGTTCCTTGTTTAAACTCGTATCCTAAGTTGCAGTGAAAGTTAAAAGGTTAAAAAAAGAATAGGGATGGCAGTCATGAAGCACGTTCTTAGCTGGTTGGAAGTGGATGTTGGGGTTTGAGATTGGAGACACTGGTCTTTCAGGTTGTTTGGAGATGAGGGTGGACAGGTTTGAGCCAGAGGTTGTGAAGGCCAAGTTGGTGAGCCTGAGGAAGGAGCAGGACGGAAGCCTCGGGGGAGGTAGATCTGACAGGCAGTGTTGTGCCTGAACGCATTCATTGAACGAAAGTTCATGAACTCGTTCATATTTTGGGCGAACGTGAACTGAACGTACTGTATTACTGCCTGATGAACGTTATTGTGAACTCGTTCATTCTGGCGTCTGTGAACGGCACGCTCTCTCAGTTCAACTCCGTTCAATAGGTTGCCAGATTTCTATAGAGTCCTCCAGGCGAAACCCCGGCTAAATCACACCGTAAACAGGCCTTAATATGTAGCGGGAAAAACACCCAATCTGGCAACACCAGCTACAGTGTCGTAGCCTACAGCCGCGTGCGTCATCAAAACAAAATGCAGCGTGGAAGCCACAGCAGCAGTATGATCACTTAAAACAGGTTTATGACCAGGTGGTCGGTGAGGATGATGGCAACAATCTTACATTTCTCTGCAAACTTTGCCCGCCGGCTTTCAGTAAAAAAATCCGCACTTAAACCTGCCTGGTATAATTTTCCAGGATTCCTTTTTAGCATGTATTGAAATTAAATTTCAAATGGAAAAAAATATCAAAATTAAAAAAAACATTTGCTCCTTAAAGACTACTTTCTTCTTTTAATAATTCCTCATAAAAAAGACCATTCAAGCAGCACATTTTTCCTGATGTTTTTGAGAATATACTGTAGGGGTGAAAGCTGCAGCTGCTACTAGTGTGAAGTGAATGGACAGCAACAAAGCGTTAAAGCAACAATTGGGAAATGATGTCCCCTCATTGCTAATGGAAATCCTGGTTGGATAAGGATTCAAAACTGGAAATGAAGATGAAATCTGACGCACAGTTTCAGAGTTACAACTGATAAAATAATTGCTGTCTGTGGTTCTACAGTAGGCTATGGTGTAATGAAGCAATATATGAAAAAAAAAAAAAAGAACTATGAACTAGTTCATTTTTTGGAACTGTGAACTTAGTTCAAAATTTTGAATTATGAACTATGAACTGAACTAGTTCATTTTAAAATGTGTGAACTGAACTTTGAACTAGTTCACGTAGAAAGAGAACTTTCCCAACACTGCTGACAGGAGTCTTTTCCCAAGTGGATCCTGAAGCAGAGAAGTACAATCAGGTTTTAGAGAGAGAAGAACCAACAGGAGGGTAAAAAAAACTCAACGCTGAAATTTCTCTAAGTTGGCTCGTTACCACTCTGAATACAATAACTGTCTGCTTGAGGGAGACTGCTCCTTCTTAAAGGCGACCGCTGATTGAGGTAATTGAGGAACCCAGCTGGACTCAATTAGCCTGCCAGCATGTTAGAGAAAAGGGAAAAGACACACAGCCACTCCCACAGCTCTGGAAACGTGACATCAGTTTAGTCTAATAATAAAGACAGATTGATTAAAACTTTTTCCAAGGACAGATTGCATAGAGTCATTGATCCAAACTATTTACTCCTCCTGGTAATCTGCTAGCCACAGTGGACACTTGCTTGCGTTGTGTTATTGACTTTGCAGCAGTCGTCCATATCAAGTATGCATGAAGCAACAGTGGAAAGAAAGAAGACACTTTTAACAGGAAAAACATCTAGCAGAACCAGGCTAAGTGTAAACGGCCTTCTGCACATATTAAATAATTAAAATTAAATAAAGATCAGAAATTCTAATATTTCTATACAATAAAAGACAAGTTATTTCAGGCATTTTACAGACATTTATCTGGATTGTGCTGTGCATGTGAACATATTTCTGTGCCATTACTTCAACTTCTGCTATTGAAGCTGCAGATTTTTCCAAAGCTGGTGTATAATTTACTTTTTATTTTCGCAGCCCATCTTCACCATGAGTGCTCAACAGCAACAGCTCCACACTGCGAACGACACAGGATTTACTGAATTTCAGAGACTGATAGCAAGAGACCATGACTCCAAATCTAATGTACAATTTTAAACACAATAAAGCAATGTTTTATTCTAACTTGGTCCTTCACTTAAAGCTGTTTTCATATTGTGCTCTGGTCAGATGGCGTTAGAGTGGCTGGAGACCTATATTAAAGACGATCTGGTCATCGCGCAGCTCAAGGGCAGCTCCAACTCTCTGTGGACCATCAGCCCACCCAGCAGACAAAACCTGATAGACATGTTGGGAGCAAATGATAAAGCTTTCCAAATCACTGTCGCCTGGTCTGTGCAAAGGTACTATGTGAATACATGTAACAGATCCAAATAACCAGAATACAGTTTTATTAAGCTTTACTTTGATTTTGACTTCTTTTATCATAGAGTTGGGAACTTTACTAGTAACTAGGTATAGTTACTAGTTACCTCTCAAAAAAGCTCAGTGAAAGTAGTGATGCGGTTACTTTATATGATCTAAAATATCAAAGAATTTGAAAAGCTTTCTTGTTTTTGGAGTTTTAACTACAACTAGAGTTTCAATGATAGAATACATGGTGTTAGTTATTAATTAATTCAGTGATGAATTAGAAGGACTAAACATCTGGAAACATTGAATACTAATCAGCTCTATTTGGCTGAGTAGATGTGATGTTTCTGGTTTATAAGAAAAGAAAAATAAGATGTTTTAGAACTTTATATTTTTGCCCATTGGCAGCTTTCAATTGGCTAAAGAATGGTTATGAAGATTAAAAAAATAATGCTTTTCAAGCGATTTAACAAAAATTAAAGTACAATGTGGGTTATATTCTTCCAGAGAGAAAACAAAAAACAGAATGCCAGAAACCAGAATGCTATGATCCTGGTATTTTTGCATGATAAAACGTGATTTTTGATCGGTACATGGTTGAATTAAATCTCCTTAATAACTTTCGGGATGGACAGAATGTTGCTGATGTCCAAGCATTCCGTGTTAGTTCAGTTCACACATCCATCAAACTTGACAGGATCGGCAGGCCCATGCGGTTTCTGGAGTTATCTTTAAGCAGAGCAACTTGTTAAAAAGCTCTTTAAAATGACGCATTTGATATAGGAAGGGTAAGGAGTTTAATTGCACCAAGCACTAAATCCCGAAAGCAGTGGTTTCCTCTAGCATCTTAAAAAGATTTCTCTTCCAATCACAATGCATCGATCATCAGCGGCAGGTTTATCACACCAGATTCACCTGCTGCTCAAACTAGCATACTACACTAGTTCTCTGTTGTAAACACCCTGGCAGATGACATTAGCTAATCAGTGATGGAGAAAGGTGAGGTAGACTTTGCTATGAACCAGTAATAATGAATGAGCTGTGGACTGGTGTTTTAATAGGTTAAAGGAATAGTACACCCAAAACATGATTAGCCTTCATTTTCTACTCACCTCCATGCTGAACAACACTCTGGAGTACTTTTTTGATATCTCAAATGCATCTGGAGATCTGGGAGGCTTCTTGCTGTCTGCTGACATTCAAATAATGGAGGTCCATGGCGCCCGAGACAGAAAGGTCCATAAAAGTCCACAAAAACGTGTCAATATTCCTCCATACTGCTCGTCCAATGTAATCCAAGTGTCCTGAGTGGGTAGCATCCAGAATTTACTCGAAACGAAGTCATTTAGAATGTTTTTAGAGCATAAACAGTAGTGTATAGGATTTCCTAATAGCGCCCCCATGCGCGCTCACGATTCTACGGAAGCCGGCAGACCAAACCGGAAGAAAGTGCGCATTCAGCGTCTGGTCTGCCGATAATGCAAGCGTAGAAGAAGAAATGTGCTGTTTACCTGTGCAAAGAAAGAAACAACGAAAGAAAAATGTCTGAGGACTTCAGTGTTGAGGAAGAGCATGAGTTCTTTGCCGAGCTGAATGCGCTGGTTTGGTCTGCCGGCTTCCGTAGAATCGTGAGCGCGCATGGGGGCGCTATTAGGAAATCCTATACACTACTGTTTATGCTCTAAAAACATTCTAAATGACTTCGTTTCGAGTAAATTCTGGATGCTACCCACTCAGGACACTTGGATTACATTGGACGAGCAGTATGGAGGAATATTGACACGTTTTTGTGGACTTTTATGGACCTTTCTGTCTCGGGCGCCATGGACCTCCATTATTTGAATGTCAGCAGACAGCAAGAAGCCTCCCAGATCTCCAGATGCATTTGAGATATCAAAAAAGTACTCCAGAGTGTTGTTCAGCATGGAGGTGAGTAGAAAATGAAGGCTAATCATGTTTTGGGTGTACTATTCCTTTAACTCAAGCCCAAAAAATTTCCCTCCGCCCAAAGCAATTTTTACCCTCAAAATCAAAATGAAAACAGCCCAACTGGGCGGTAAACCGCCCAATCCGGTAAAACTGACTCTATTCTGTCTTAGAACCAGAATGCCCGTGATTCTTAGTTTGAATCTAAGCTTCTTTGTTTTTATGTTCTATATGTGTAGAAAATAAAGATCTTTCATCTTTCAAGGCCCAGTCTCATTTCTCTTACTTGAATCTGAGAACACTCCAGTGAGTTCCCTCCACAGCGAAGTCCACTCAATGAGGGAAGTGCAAGTCAAGATTTTCTCCCTAAGAAATGGGACACTACAAGTTGCTAAACAGCCCAGTAGATAGCGGTAATACATTGCCTGTACACTTCAGTGACGTGTTCACCTACGTCATGAGTATTTTTTTTAAACACATTGTAAAAAATGTACTTAAATTTATGCAGTTCTTTTCCACGGCCACACGGCATTTTTCTTTTCTCTAAATGAGTTCTGGGAAGCCTTTTCAAGTCGGCTTTTGACCACCCTTGGCCTGAAGGGAATATTTTGAGGGTTCAAGGGCACTTACCCCTAGTTCTTAAACTTATTGGGACACACTAACCTTACACCTGAACAAGCACTGCCGAGGGCAAGGACCCAAAATGAATGCAAGTGATAGAAATGCGACAGGGCCTTATATTACATGACCTTCAGGTTAAAGCAAACATCCTGCATATTTTAATCCTTTGTCCATAATATCTCTACGATAACTTGAAACAAATCTTCCAAAATACCAATTCATGCTCTATGTACATGATTTATATCATCAACTTTATTTTGTTGTTGTTTTTTGGATAAATTTTGCATCTTTTTTTGCTTTTTTTCCCCAGACTCCTCTCAGATGTTTCATCATATTCATAGAGTCACATAAAGACATTGCTTTTTACTCTCGTCCCCTGTTGACAGGAACCTGAGTCTTGGTGCCAAAGCTGAGACAGCATCTGGGAAAAACGTGTTAACTCTAGGAAACGACACAAGGCATGAGCTCATTACACTTCTCAATGGGACAGAAGGCAACTTAAAAGTGTAAGTAAATCTATTTCCTGGCAGGTGGGAAACCTCCTCTTATCTGTTTTGGCTATTTGATATTAAAATGTCAAAAAATGACCATAAAGCATCAAAAAAGATAATTGGCTTTTTTACTCCAACAAAATGATGGTTAATGATGAGCCTTTTTCTGCAGGACTATCCCAAAGTTGATTCCGCGCTACATTCGAGCCCCCAGTGACTCAGATGCCACTCCTGTCGAACAGCTTGGTGAGCAGCTTTTGAACAAAAATCAATCTTATTTTATCAGGTTACCCATAAAAAAAAAACGTAATCAAGAAATATCCAAACTTTAACTTAATGCTCCCCGAGTTTATTCTGAAATTGTCAGTGAATGTTTATTTCCAAGTTAAATATGTTTTAATTTATTGGATTTCTGTCTGAATCAATGGATGGATGTCAGTATTTCAGTTTTATTTCTACATATTAAATATTTTTCCTTATTCCTACAGGTGATGACAACATGTTTGACGTTTCCCTTAGTCTGAAGCGGGCCCAGGAATCATCTGATCAGATACAGGAATGGTGGATTGTGGACGAGCTTAAACCCGGACCTATAATGATAGAGGGTGAAAAGCAGGAAGCAGGCCTGCACATCTATGTGTTTAGTGACCAAGTCAGCCCGCCTAGTCTGGGTTTTCTGGCAGGATACGGGTATGTGCTAATAGATCAACGGGTTCCTATTCAGGTGTTTGGCAGTACTGCCTCAAGTGATATTAGAAAAGTAATGTTGGGACTAGGAAGTCGGACTGTTTGACTTCCTAGAAAGAGATTTCCTGGAATGTAAAATCTTCTGATTTCTTGATTTCTATGTTTGTCTCAGTATTAGTAAGGCTTGATTGGTTTAAGGTGCTAAAATATACCAACACATGCTCTATGACTGAATTTTGAAGACAGCTGCATGACAACAGACTTAACTTAGGAACCTTTTTGTCTTTTCTTTCTCCTCATGCTTCTCTAGAATCATGGGTCTGTACGCCTCCGTTGTTCTGGTCATCGGCAAGTTTGTGCGCGAGTTCTTCAGTGGCATCTCCCACACCATCATGTTCGAGGAGCTGCCCAACGTGGACCGCATCCTCAAGCTGTGCACCGACATCTTCCTGGTCCGAGAGACAGGGGAGCTGGACCTAGAAGAAGACATGTATGCCAAACTCATCTTCCTCTACCGATCGCCGGAGACAATGATCAAGTGGACACGGGAGAAAACTCAGTGAGACGGGAGGTTAACTAACGAGGATGCTCCAGAGATGTTCACGGGATCTGTGTGATCGCCGCTGAAGCGCAACGAGGAGCAAGGGGCTAGTTTGAGCTCAGACCGCAGTGATGTAGCACTGGCTTCACACAGAAACAGAGATTTGAACTAATACTGGTACTTTTTACTTGTTAAAAACAGGGGACTGGCGCCACAATGAAAATCGAGCACAAAGTTGTTACTACTGCTCAGTAGGTCATAAGGTTTTTGTAGAACGTGGCTGCAGCATTACTGTTTTAAGGGCTTTCCACTGATGAGCATGTGCACAGTGATAACCAGAGCACAATCTGTGACACCGCCCACCCCCAACAATTAGAAACTTTGGATCTGGGTTTGGTGCAAAACTGAGCCCCCATTTCTGCAAAGCTTTTTAAGGTTGGGAGCACACAGAAGACGCCATTGGTGACCAAAAAACATTATTTTGCTTTTCAAGAGGCTCTGTGAAACCAAGAAAAGGGAAACTATTCTGTGACTTTCTTGCCTTTTTGTTTGTTTGTATGAGTAGAACTGAAATTGTTCAGAATCACACATCTTTCTCAGGAAGAGCTGTTTTCACCAATACTCGTCATATATGTCGTATATGTAGGCTTTAACGGATCTAAACGAATGTGAGATTGTAGAAAAGGTGAGAACTATTTAAATGGCATGAAAAATATAATTAGATGGACTGAAGTCAAGTTTGTTTACTGCATCCTGGAGCGGGGGGAGGGGGGTTGTCTATGTATTGAAACGACATCATTGCCAATCAACCATATCCACTCAATCTTAATAATCATGACTCTTTCTCTCTCTCCAACACCCGTGGGCCTCGCTGTTTTTAACACAAACACACAGACAGCTGTGAGGGCTACAGTTGTGCATCCAGAAGAAGAAACTTCCTCACAAAAAGGGCTGAGACACGAGCCCTTTGGCCCAAACTATGCATTAAATAGCATTTTAGCATGAGTGAATAACTTAATTATTGCCATGATCATTTTCACAACTTGTACATACATGGGGGGGGTTATGTTATTTGAAGGGATGGGTCACTGAGAAATGAAATGTGAAATCCTAGCTGTATATTAAGACAAATTGATAAGATGTGCAAATAAAGATGTCTTGAAAGGGTTTTGTGCTGTTGATTGGAGGCGGAGAGGCACCGTGAGAACCTGTGTGTTGGCTGCAACACAATGATGATGGAAAGCAGCTGCAGTAGAGACAACCTACAAGTGGATCTGCACCATTTCAATTTAATTTAGTATATTTATATAGCAGCAGTTCACAACACACATCATCTCAAGGCCCTTTACAGAGACAATTTAACCAGATCATACAGTGAAATTGGTTCAAAGTTTTCTAAGGAAAACCAGTTGATTGCATCGACTCATTGACTCTTCAGCAATTCCTCACACCAAGCATGCTTGTAGTGACAGTAAAGAGGAAAACTCACTTTAAACAGAAAGGAACCTCCAGCAGAACCAGGCTCAGTTAGAGCGGGCATCTGACGAGGCCGACTGGGGTTCAAGGAGACAGAAGCAGACAAACAGAAGCAGAGATACAATAGGGAACTGTTAATCAGCTCCACAGGCAGACCCGTCCAGGAAACACACAGCCTGCAGACGAGCTCTGAGCCTGATCCCATGTAAGGATGAAATAAATCACATGCAGTTAATCACAGTCAGAGAAACAGAACCAGACTGAAAAACAGGCCAAGCTCCAACATTCAAGGCGTTGATGGCAGCAGCACAGCTGATAATTCTCACCAGGATGGTGTCACAGCCAAACAGAAACAAGCCAGATGAAGCTACTATGAGGAAAAAGTACAGAGAACATAATGTTAGAGATTTAACTAACAAATTCTGAAGAATGGGGAAATAGAGATAGAATGAAGCAGAATGATGAAAAGGGGTCCCTATGTCCTCCAGCAGTCTAAGCCTATAGCAGATCGCTCAGGATAACCTGAGCCACTCTAACAACACTATTTACAAGACAGTGTGTGAAGCAGTGTGCTAAAGATTAGTGGGGAGTTTCCATTCATTATCACTGGCAAGTCATCCAACAAGTAGCAGCAGTTTGGAAACCTAACAAACCAGCATCTTATGGAAAGATTTGCTTTCCATAAGCTCTGTGTTAGTCCATATTGTCTTAGTGGTGAAAAATGGCTTATGACAATAACTAGTTAGCAACAAAAGCAATCTCCCAGCCTTAGTCGTGATTCCATTCAAATTTCAAGCAAATTTTGAGCAAACTTTTAAAAATGTAAAAAAGAGAAAAGATGAATTAGAAGGTTCCATCCACTGGAGCAAAATAACCAGCCACAATGTCTCCATATGTTTACATTACACTTGGCTGTAATATACAGGAAATGGAGGTAGCAAGCTATCACGGAAAAAAACGCACTAATAGACCAACATTTTGCTACTTTATCATGTATTATGTCGCGTAAGTGATGTGAGATGCCATCTGGAGACGTCGAGAGATAAATACGATTCTAATGGGACGCTGGCAGCAGAAACAGTTGACCATTCATGTGAGGTTAGTATTTGCTTCATGGGAACTTTTTAGACAAATGAGTTTCTATCCCCTCTTATCTGCATCTACTTTTTATTTAAGTCAGAAACCACCTCAAGTGAGTGTAGAAACTTTTTTGTGAACTTTAGTAAATTGTTTAGAATTTTGCTGCTTCCATCAAGCTATTCTAATGATACTTCAGAATGTGCATGAGTTCGATGTAATTACTTCTCCAGTTCTTCTAATGTGGGGAATCTAAGAGAGATTGGGTGGTCTGACCAATGTAGGCTCCCACAGATAATCAAATACGGCTGTACAATCACAGAGCAGCTGCCTCAGACGGAGTGCTCCCTTCAGTTGTTGTGGCTCAATATGCAGGAGTATGCTTTGGAGGAAGCAGCTGTGCATGGACGGTCATGATCTGCTATCAGTATTAAACAACGTTCAGATTGCTAATTAACTATCAGGGTTCCAACAAAAACTGGGTAAATATGTCATTTGATTTAGATATTTGGGGTCTTGATTAATAAGAAAATTAGATTTTGGACAAATAGACATACTTTGTACCCAGATGTTGAAAAGTTGCACCCATCCACCTTTCCTTTAATAAGTCCTCGCTGACTATAATTTGGCTGTTTCTGTTTTTGGATCCTTCATGCCTTCCTTTTTCAGTTTGTTTTTTCCTTGCGTACTTCTTTGCTTTCTTGTGTCTGTATCTTTGTCTTTCCTGTATCTGTTCCTGTCTTCTCTATTATTCCCCTCTTGATGTTATTTCTTTCTTAACGTCTTTCTTTTCTGTTTTTAATTCTTTCCTTCTTTTCCTCATGCTATTTCCTTCTCACGATCCCTTTCTTTTACCATGCATTCCCTTATCCCTCATTTTAATTAGTATTTTCTGTCAACCTTTCCTTCATTTCTTATGCTCCCCTTTTCCTCCGTTCAATCTAATCCTTGTGTTCAGCCTGTCATTTTTTGTACTTCCTGTTTCTTGTCTTATCCTCATGTTCCTTCTTGTGACCTTGTTTCCTTGCTTGTGTCCTTTGAACTTAATGTCTTCCATTCTATCCTCATGACATAAATAATTTCTTCCAGCCTTCTTTTCTGTCTTTACTTGTGTCCTTCCTTCTTTTCACCTTTGCAGTCTGTTTTTTTGTTTGTTTTTGGCCAGCTTTCATATTAAAAGCAACATCAATGTAGAAATCCCTGCTGTAGGTTCATAGGGACATTTTTATTTCATACTTCAGAATGTCTATAAGGCACTGCAAACATCTGGGTCTCGGGGTGTTAAAGCTTTTTACTTGCACCTCAACCATTTATTCAGGTCTCATTTTAATAAGTCCACTTTCAACAGAGTATGGTGAGCTGGAGCAGCTTTCGCTGGATAACCTGGTTCCTGGATAATCTAAGCTAGAACTGTGTCTGTTCTCACCACAACAAGAAGCCGTTTCCCAGCATAGTCATCAAGAGAATATATATAGGCAGCACACAACAGGGAGGAACAGTGGCCGGTAGTTCTGAAAGAGGACCACAGCAGCCTCCCTGAACAGAATCCAGTCAACATCACAGTGGCAGACATCCAAGAAAGAGTCTCAGGCATGAAAAACTGGACAGCACCAGGCCCCAATATGATACGTACACTTGGCAACACAAATTAACCAGCTGCTGAGAGATGGGAATGACCTTGAATGGATAACCAAAGGGTGCACAATAGAGCCTGAGGGACCCCTCAAAGGGTACAGTTCCAATCAAGTATTGGCCCATAACCTGCCTCTCCACAACGTGGAAGCTCATGTCCGGCATCATAGCGGCTAAGATAAGCGGGCACATGGATCCATACATGAGCACAGCTCAGAAGGGAATTGGCAAAAATACCAGAGGTGCCAAACATCAGCTCCTGGTAGACAGAACAGTCGCTCAAGACTATAGAACCTGAAACACTAACCTAAGCACTGCCTGGATTGATTACAAGAAAGCCTACGACTCAATGCCACATAATTGGATCATTAAATGCTTGGAGCTATACAACATCAACAGGACTTCAAGAGCCTTCATTGCAAACTCAATGAGGTTGTGGAGAAACACCATCTGCCAATGGCAGGATAGTTGCACAAGTCTCCATCCAATGTGGCATATACCAAGGAGATGCACTGTCCCCACTGCTGTTCTGCATAGGCCTGAACCCCTTCAGCCAAATAATCAACAAGACTGGCTACGGATACTAACTCAGGAAAGGGGCCACCATCAGTCACCTCCTCTACATGGATGACGTCAAGTTGTACGCTAAGAATGAGTGAGACATTGACTCACTGATCCACAGAGGTGTCAAGTAACGAAGGACAAATACTTCGTTACTGTACTTAAGTACACTTTTTGGGTATCTATACTTTACTCCATTGCTTACTTTTCTTCCTACTTCTGACTTCTACTCACTACATTTTGACACAAGTATCTGTACTTTCTATTCCTTAAATTTTCAAAACAAACGTTACTTGTTACTCTTGGCTTTGGTTTAATGTTTAAAAAATTTTATGTCACCTCATGTGCGCCATCCAATGCAGATCATTGGTGCCATCCACATCTAGTGAAAACTAGTGTCATTGGATGAGTCATAGAACGCAAACACTCATTGGTTAGCTATTCGTCAAATTTGTGTGGATGCAATAGGAAATCATCAGAAGCAAACAGGTGTTCTTCAAACTGCAAACGTGAATTGACTATGCCATGCTACAATGTTGGATTCAGAAAAAGATGTTGAAATGTCTGAAAGGTCGGACACAGGAGAGAGCGTATCGGGAGATGGAGACCAACAAGACCTCCCTCATCCTATCTCAAAGAATTTTACAAATTGTCGAAAAATTGAGCTTTCAATTCATATAGTGGCATCTGACTGTTTTTTTTTTTTTACTTCATACTTTTATACTTTAAGTAGTTTTTGGAACACATACTTTTTGCTTTTACTTGAATAAATACGTCCAGAGTGTTTTTAAACTGCAGTATCTATACTTCTACTTAAGTAACAAATTTGTGTACTTTTGCGACCACTGCTGATCCATACCAGCTGGATCTTCAGCACTGACATCGGGATGTCATTCGGACTAGAGAAGTGTGGTCGGATGGTAACTGAAAGAGGGAAGGTAGTTCACACAGAGGGGTTCTCCCTCCCAGAAGGAACAATAGCAGACATTGAAGACAGCTTCAAGCAAATTGCAACCTTGAAGAGGTGACAAGGAAAGCAGCTACAGCCAAATACCTCCAACGAGTAAGGCAGGTCCTTAGGAGCCAGCTTAATGGCATGAATAAGTCTCAGGCAATAAATAGCTATACTTTCCCAGTAATCAGATACACTGCAGGAAAAATAAGTTGGCCAAAAGAGGAGGTACAGCCCACAGGTTTTAAGGCATGAAAGCTCCCAACCATACACAGAGGGTACAACCCCAAATCCAGCACCCTGAGACTGAGTACATCAAGGACAAGGCTCCAACAGACGACATGCTCAAGTGCAGACTGTGCAAAGAGGCCCCTGAGACAATCCAGCACATGACTGCAGGGTGTAAGATGCTGGCAGGGAGAGCTTACATGGAGTAGCATAACCAAGAGGTTGGAATAGTATACAGGAACATCTGTGCAGAGTATGGGCTGGAAACACCTAGGTCAAATTGGGAAACACCTCCAAAGATGGTAGAGTATGACCGAGCCAAGATCCTGTGGGACTACCAGATACAGTTGGACTAAATGGTAATGGCGAACCAACCGACATTGTGGTGGTGGACAAAAAGCAGAGGAGAGCCGTTGTGGTTGACATAGCAATACCAAGTGACTGCAACATCAGGAAAAAGGAACATGAAAAACTACAGAAATACCAGGAGCTCAGAGAAGAGCTGGAGAAGGTCAAAGCTTCAGTGGTACCCATGGTCATTGGGGCACTCGGGGCAGTGACCTCCAAACTTGAAGAGTGGTTACAGCAGATCTCAGTCCAGAAGAGTGCAGTTCTAGGAACAGCAAAGATACTGGGCAGAACCATCAAGCTCCCAGGCCTCTGGTATTGAACCCGAGCTCAGGAGGAAAAAGGGGGTGAAGACTGTCTGCGATGGGTGAAGGTTTTTTTTTTTATATATATTAATATATTGTGTTCCTGATGATCATGACTCAATGTATACATATAAGCAGCTGTCAGGAGCTACCAGCTGTAGATGAGCCACTTACCTTGTGAAGGAATCTAATGTGAAGATTCTTCTGAGGGGTTATGACTGCTCATGGATGCCTCCTTCTGGAGACCTCCGGAAACATTCCACTGAAATGATGACCTAAGTTTCAGACATATTAATAAACTGAGGTTGATTTAGATTAAATTAAAAATAATAGTATGTAAAATCTGCTTTGTAAATGTAAAACAAATTATAGCCCCTTGAATTTGATGAAGAGGCTGGACTTTAAGCCTGCAGTAAAAGCCCCGTTTTTGCAAAGGGCAATTGAAAAGGAAATTTTTGATTTATTATTAGATGTTTACAAACAGTATACAGATATAGTTTAAATATACTTGTTAAAACATTGGGTAAATTTATTTATATAGCACTTTTCAGTATCAAGATATTTCAAAGTGCTGTAATAACTCATGCGAAATGAAGCTGTATTTCCAGATTTAAATATTTTTGCATCAAAGCTGTGTCCTTACCTCTTAAATGTAAGTCAGAATATTTGTGGTTTCTTATTCAGATTTATATATATATATATATATATATCCCATGCAATAAATAAACTATCTTAAAAATTTGGGACCTTTAAAATATTTAATGTTTATTCTAATGGGATCATTCATACATACATTAAAATATCTTCGATGAACAAGTCAGAGAAAAAAAAAAAGCGTTCCTCGATTTAGCTGATGTTTTGTCCAAATGGATCAGTGCAGTCATTTGGGATGGGAGGTATCACAAAAGCAGCATACATGCATTCACATTAGATATCACTTTCACAGACAGAAAGTATTAGCCTTATCAAAGATGGAAGGTGCAAAGTCATTTCAGATTTGTTTGAGGCCATTCTGGCTGATGTTGAGGTTCAAATTTGTGAAGACTTAGAATATGTTCCAGTCAGAGCAGGAACATGGAGGAGAGACAAATGGAAAGCATCGAGGGCCATGAAACCTGTTTATTTAGAAGTTGCAACACTTGGGAATTTGGGTTAGAGAGAAAAAGGATAAATGAAAAAAATGTAAACAACCACTTTATCATCTTAATAGGCCTAGTAGAATATTTCTAAACAGACAACTCATTGACACAAAAATCAATCTATGGTCCCTTTGATTGTTCTCAATACAACTTGCTCTTATTTAAACATTTAAAAAAAAAAAGGCGATATACGCTGATCTATACATCTTTATTTTAGGGTAACATATGCTGTGAAGTAGAAGATCAAACTTGGGGAACATTTGGATCAAATCTGATTGATTTTCCAGTCACTGAAGCTAAAGACAACAGGGTTGTTCTAGATTATTAATAGTTACTTTGGATGTTTCATGATAATTTTTTTTGTTTCAAACATGCATTATTACCAGTCCGATTGCATATAGAGTCGGTATCATTCCCAGCAGCAGTGAATACTGAATAAATTATCTCTGTACAAATAAAAGTCCAGCTCGCTGGTCCAATCGCAGTTAAGAGTATTTATGATTGGAACTGATGTTTAGAAATCTACCCACAAACAATAACAGCTAAATGTACAGCTCCACTGAGACGACACATAACAGAACATGTTCACACACCAGGCAGATCAATGAACACAAACTTAAAGGCTTAATATTCATTCTTCTGCAACACTTGTTTAAACCGTTGGGTTTTTATTATTCCCTTGTTTTTTTAGCTTGTTAAAGATGCAACAGGCCGCTGTTTTGGGCTGAAAGGGTTTAAAACACAGACGATGTTCAAGTGGTGATGGACAGTATGGGTTGAGGTTAACACAACCCGCCTTCGTACTCGTCCTCCTCCTCATCCTTTGCAGCTGCAGGCGCCCCGCCAGTGCCCCCTTGTGAAGCCGCGGCCTTCTTCTTCTTTCCTCCTCCTCCGGGGACCCTCAGTGAAATGGCCAGTTTGGCATACTGGAACACAGAACAGGAATTTAAAACATCTCTCATCTCTCAGACAAAGCCATAAACGAGAGCGGCTTTTAAAGAGAAATAAGCTTTTTATTTCATTAAACCATTGGCACTTGGATTTATATTTTGTTAACCAGCTACGTGAGACAACTTTTTAAATTAATGCTGTAAAAGCTTAGCAAACGTTTTCTCCATTTAGTCACATTCTACTCAGATTTTAAGGATTATAGTAAAAACACCACAAAGAAGCTCACACTTCTTAGGTGAAGCAGAAATGATACATGTTTTTCAACCATTTCAGCAATAAAAATCAGAAAAGTGTGGCGCTTAGAGTCCAGATGATGTCAGTTACAGCTCAGTTTTTCTGTGAAGACCTCACGGATCTGTTGGAGAACTTTAGGGACATACACCGCGCCCTGAACACACAGTGATCATAGTGATACATGATGGTAAAGGTATCGTGCTCTGGGATGCTTTTTTTTTAGTTGCTCAGGTTGACAGAAAGTTGGAGTTTAGATTAATACAGTGTAAGCCTGGAATAAAACCTACTGGAGGCCACAGAGCCTCATATAAAGAGGTTGGTATATGGGCCAGTTTCATAACATGAGAAAAACTGCTTAAATGGTACCTTTGTACCATTTAAATCTATATGATTTCAATGTTGGTGTTTTAATAGTTTCCCTAATATACAATATTTATCTGTTTCCACACTGATCACCTCAATGTCTTCAACAGTTCAGTTTATTTTATTAGAATAGAAAATCCCTTTATCCTCCAACAATGGGGAAATTCTGATATTTACAGCAGTAAAAAATGTCACACAAATGTGGACCTTAGAAAATGTATAAGAATAACATAATAGGGAAGAGTTAAAAGTTAAACAATAAAATACTGTACTGTAAAGTGTTTTAACAATATAAAACTGTGCACCTGTAGAATTAATAACCAATCTACAGCTATGGACATGTTTACAGTAATGGATATTTGAAAATAGCAGCAGCATCAGAGATGTGCAAAATGACAGCAGCAGGTTATTAACTGACTAATGAAGAAACTGCTCAAAATCAGCATGAATGTAACATATATTATTGTCACTATAATCATTTGTCTAATCTCTCTGTATACTGATTTTGAACATTTTATTGCATGTGTGTCTCTAGAGTTTCTCCTGTTTCTAACCTCTGTAAAGCCCACTGTGTTTCATGTGTGTGAATATGAATAGCTCCATAAATTAAGATTAAATGATCCAAATGAGGAGCGCTTTCGTGCTGGAGGACAAATCTCCATCCCAGTTAGCTACATAAAACATGGATATTTATGTGCAAAAATGGCCTAATCAAAGTCCACATCTAGATCTAATTTTTAATCTGTGGAAAGACTCAATTATGGATGTGCAAATATGCTGTCTGTCCATCTAGATTAACAAACGTCTCACAGAGATTCGTAGATTTGTGTTCTGATTAGTATTTCTAAAACTGTATTTTCTTTCTTCTATTCTTCACTTGACCATAGTAGAAACTTTTTTTTGGAAAGTTCTCCCTGTATGAATGTTTTCTATCCTATTTTATGAGTACTCACATCATTGTCCATGTACTTCAGTAAAGGAGAGTTGCAGACTCGATAGACCTGATCCTCATCCTGCTCATCGTATCCCTGCAACAGCGACTCCATGGCAACGCAGTCTTCACTACCGCTGTAGCCCGGCAGACTGGAGGAGAAGCAGTACTTTATAAAAGCTGCCCCTCAGTTTAGAAAGTAATGTTAAAGATGGTGAGGGGGGATTTGGAGCCGACGGCGTACCTGTAACTTTCCCGCACGCATTTATCCGCTGCCACGAAGTCGCCTCGGTGAAGATGGACCAACACCTGAGCGGTGGTTTTCTAGAAAATCAGAATAGCCGTTCAGTAAATGAAAAAACCTGTTTTCCTCATTATAGGCTTGACCTGAGGTTATAGTTCATTACACAACAAAACCTTGTACAGTTTATTGTATTTTTGTTCTCTATAGAATGAGTTCCTACACATTTCAGAATCTCAAATTTACGAGATCGAATTCCCAGATTTTTCTGTCAACAGGAGTCATTTTAAAAGAGGACGTTTACATTAAAGTCAGGGCAGATATTTTAATCAAAGGAAGGAAGAATGGATTTATAACAACGATGCACAGATAGCAGGAAAATGAAAGCACAGACTGACATAGAAAGATAAAGGGACATAATCACAGAGACAAGGGGACAGCTAAAGGGACAAAGGACTGCTACAGGAATGGAAAGACAGGAGGACAAAAAGACAAATGGACCGACCACAGGATGAATAAGTGGATGAATGGATCAACTTACAAGGAGGTGAAGGGACGAAGGGACAAGAGGATAGCTAGAGGGACAAAACGACAGAAGACATGATGAGTAGAGGGAGAAAAGGATGGACAAATTTTAAAAAGATAGATGGCTAGAGGGATGGCAGGGCGGAAGATGAAGAGAAGAAAAAACAAGATGGATGAATGGATGACAAAAGTAGGAATTAAATATGTGACCATGGGTGGGCAGATGACTGCATGAAAAAAAAATGGATAGATAGATAGATAGATGGCCAGAATATAGGTGTACGGGTGAATGGAGAACAGAATGGATGGATAGAGTGAAGAAAGGTTGGATGGGCAAAGTGAAGAACAGAAATAATAAACAAACAGATGGTTGGGCATAAGACGGGTTGAACAGACCAACAGACAACAGGTTGGACAGAAAAATGGAGGAACGGTTGGATGGTTGAACGTCTACGAGGATAAACTTTGGACCTTCGCATCATAATGAGACATAATGAATGTTTGTCCGGCTTGAAGAAACTCATCATTCAGATGATCAGACAGAATTAACATTTAAAACCATTATGCTCCACCCTGTTTTTTATTTACATTCTATCCAAGAGAAGTAAAATAGTCCAGTTAAGACTATTATGGGCTGATTGAGTAGGAAAGTGGTTTAAAAAACTGTTTGGCTAAATCAGAGCATATATAGACCAGAACGAGTCCTGAATGTCTTCTATCATTTAGAACCAAAACACCTAGCTGACCCACCTTAAAACACATGGGAAAGTTCTCGATCTCTTTGTACATGTTCTTCTCTTTCTGCAGGGCGACTGCAGCTTCATCCAGCCTGTTCAGCAGAACAATAAGCATTTATATTTCATTCATGATCACATTTATGGTTTTTAATTATCTTACACAAACTGGAAGAAAATTAAAACCAAATGATCCCAGATTCCTTCACCTTTTTAACCTGACCAGGAGTCTGGAGGCTTTGCCCAGCAGCTCCACTGCCTGACGAAGACGGTCTTCATTCTGCAAACATAATACAAAGAAGTTATTTATTAATAGAAAGATTACTTAAAGCTCAGTTACTCAACATGTAATGAAGTGCTCACCTCAAACACACCTGCTGCCTTCTGGTACAGATCAACAGCTTTCTCCAGATTTAAGGGCTCTATGAGTCTGAGGAGGAAGAATGTGTTTTAGTTAAGAGGGAACTGCTATCTTCTCATTTCCTGATGCTAAAGAGTTGGAAACCATAAATGTATGATATTTTGCAAAGCTCCGCTATGCTATTCTCTCATTTCTAGATTGTAAACCCACTATTGCATGTCAATGATATTTTATAGGATCTACAATAGCAAAATGGTGCAGAATTGTGAAACGGACATCAAGGGATAAATGTTTTTGAAAATGTCTGACTGATAAAAATCAGAAAAGTGTTGCATATTTATATTCTGTCGTCTTTGCCCTGATAGCTCTAAATGAAATATGGGGCCATTATATATATATATATATATATATATATATATATATATATATATATATATATATATATATAAAAGGAAGACATGTTATAAAAAAATATCAGAGTCTTTGAAGATACCCAAGTCCATTGTTTAAACAAACATTAGAAAACAAACAAGTATTTCAAAGCTGCAAACCTTCGATCTTAAAGAAAAGGTAAAATAGGCCTGTGCTAACTCTGGAGGAGCTGTAGAGATTCAAAGCTCAGGTGAGAGTAAAGAAAAACTATTAAAAAACTATTAAAGTCCAGTTTGACATTAACAGTGTGGAAGAAAATGCCTGAGTCACATGAGACCAATAACATTTTCTAACTAAAATGAAAATTAAATTGTGTGACGCCGCCAATGAGCTGAGCAGGTGGTTTCTGTAAATAGGAAAAAAAAACAAAAAATTATTCAACCTCCTGCATGGCAGTGAAACAGAAACGGGTTGGGGACGGTCAGCAGAGCAGCACTCTAGGCTCCAAAGAGCCTCTGAAAGCTAAGCTCACTCTGGCTCTTCCTGTGGCATCTCATTAAAGGAACGTTAAGTTAAAGGTATATTGTGTAACAGTTTTTTCCCCTTTTTATTGCCCGAAGTAGATGGCTGCATTTCAATATGTTTTGTTATTAGTGTATTATTACCTCCACTACTAATCAGATTTCCATAAGTAGGGAATTTCATATTAGTTTTTACATAAACATGTGAAGCGCCATGCCAGTCTGCAATCATGAAAGTACAGACGCCAGCAGGGGATAAATTAACACCAAGGAGTGGAACAACAAGGCGTTTCCTCTGGCTGGCAGTTCAGTGCGATGGAGAGGCGGTGGTGAAGATCATTTGGAGACTGAAAGTCTGCACTACTGCAGCACAATGAGGGGCAGTGCTTACTGCATGCTGCAGCATCGCAAGAAATGGTTTCACCATCACCAAGAAAATGAAAAAAAAAAAAAAATTATGATGAAGCCACAGACATTAAAATGCCAGAAGGGAGGAGGTAATGAAGGAGAAATATTTCTCATTTCACAATAAGATGACAGCAAATCTTACACATTATCTTTTTAAGCTTTGGCCCAAAATTCACAACCAGCAGCTCACAGTTTGACAACGCTGCATTAAAGAGTGTGGTTTTAATTACACAATATAGGACAAAGGTTATCATCTAATGATGGTGATGATCATTTTCTCTGGAGAAATTAAGGTTTGCTTTACTTTCCAGCCCGGTCCAAGGCCATGGCAGCAGTGTCGGGGGTCCCATTCTCCATGTACATCATACAGGCTTTCTCTATGTACTGAATGGCCTCTGGCATTTTCTTTTGCTCCTGTTGTAACACAGCAGACAAATTAAAACTGCAGGAATATCACCTCAGAGCAGATCTATAAAGTCTTTACCATTTACCTTCATCATCATCCCGGCCTGCTCAATAGCCCTGAAGAAAGAGGACAATTAGAGCCAAACCCTTAGTTTCCTGTTTGCAACTGGTTAAAAGTCAGCTTTAAAACATACTTACTTTGCAGCATGAAAGAGTCTGAAGCTCAAGTTAAGGAAACATTGAGAACAAATGCAAAACAGGTCATGCTTAAAAAGAGTATCATAGTCTAACTTGGATATCAATCCGTTTAATTACAGATGAAAAGAAGGAACTCACTTCTTCACACAAAAGGAGCCCGAGAGTAGAAGTTTTTATATTAAAAATAGGTCTAACATAAGACAATGTCCAATTAAATAACTACATTCAATCATGTTTTAAAGTGTAATTACTGAAGTTCAGCCAGAAATTGAATATAAAAAGGTAACAAACATACTGTCTGTATTACAGGTTGTTAAAGCTAGCGTTGCACAGATACCATTTTGTGGCCCCGATACCGATACCAAATTTATTGTATGTGTGTATATATGAAGAACTGCATACTACTTGGATGTAAAATAATATCATGGCTTTGTCAAGCTGCTGTCTATCTTTATGAAGCAGGAAATAGACTAATACAAAGTGAATCCAGTAGAAATTTTCATTGTCTACCTGGAATGGGTGACAATAGTCGAATAAACTTTCGGCTCTCTAAATGGTATCTGTGCCCTATTGGTTGGTATTCGCTGATACTGATACCACCATTATCAGTATCAGTGCAACACTAGTTAAAGCTGATTGTTTATATTAGAAGATTTGTAGTTTCTATAAAGATAATTTCAATCTATGCTGAAAAAACACAACTGTCCATCACTCAGTTATCTTTGAAGCGCTGTTATTGTCAGCTGGTCAAACTGGATTGAGATTGTAATAGAATATCTGTTATACAGTTAGTATTTGGATAGTTTAATATAGTGCAGTCTTATTATTTTGTGGCCTGTCCTAGACTGATGATTTGATGGAGCTCTGCAGAGGATGGTCTGATTGCTTGACCTCTGAGGTCCAAGATGGGAGGTTTGTTATTTAGGTTAAAAGGACATTTGGATCCTGGTGAATTCCAAGTGAAAAAATATATAAAGAAAATTAACCCTTAGCTGTTTGAGATTCTGTAAAGGTTGATACGTGTGACAGGAATTCAGATCACATTTAGAGGATAACCTTTATGTCGCCTTTCTCTTAACAAAAAGGCATAAAAAGGGCTTGTTTAGGTCATTTTTGGTTTTTCTATATATATTTTTGCAACCAAAAGGATGAATGAAAAGAAACACACACAGACACACACACACATATGTATATATATATATATATATATATATATATATATATATATATATATACAAATATATAAAATGTAGAATAAACCTGTATACTTGGATCAAATCAAAACGTTTAAGATATGCGAAACAGTAAACGCTTAAAAACACATCCACTTTAGACAGTAAATGGTCTAAACATTGCTCCATGTGTTTATAATGAGATGCTGAGTGCTGCAGAGACAGGATACGTCTTGTTTTCCGTGTGGTACTCCGCCTCCTTCAGGTAAGCATCCTTAGCTTGCTCATATTGCTTTGCGTTCTTGAAGCAAACAGCTAAAAATACAGGAGATTTACACTTAATGCGGTAAAACTCTTACAAAAAGCCGTATTTCTCTGAGTAAACAGGGTTAGGTCTGGTTTACCTGCTTTGGCGTACTCTGATGCCGCACTGTCAAAGTCAGGTTTCCACTTGGTCAGACTCGTCTTTAAGCTACAACATTAAAAACACGAATTAATTAGAAACAGAAAAAGAGGTTATATTAAATAAACTGAGATCGTGTCGATCCTTTAAAGCTAAATCAATGTCGTAGTTTAATGTGCTAAAGATGCTACAGTGGCCTGACAGCAGCTAGCTACATAAACAGAGACTCCATTAGCCTCATTTATGTCGCTCCTCACCATTTTTCAGCTTTTGCTATGTGTTCGTGGGCTTCGTTTATCTTCTGAGCCGCCATCCCGGTAGAGTCAGCGCTGTATAATAGTCCAGGTATCGATAACTACCCGTGAATATTGCTCTCGTCTGTGTTTGGATTAACAGGAACTCCTCCTCTAATGAAACGTCATTCATTGTCGCAGCCTACGGGTGCCGCGGAGGACAAACAGCTGTTAGGATGCATTTCGTTTGCCAAACAGTTCGATTCCAGGCCCATTTTAGCCATTACAAGGTTCATGAAAAATAAATGTATATTCTTTGTTCTTATGAATTTAAATTTTCAGTCAATATATAAAGCACATTTTGACAATATCACACACTCAAAAGAATAATGAAATGAATAAAGATAAGGCATATCTACGGAAGATGATTAGGGCCACTGAAAAAATAAAAAAAGTTAACGGATTTTTAAATATTTCAGTTTAATATGGGGGGAAGTCAGAATTCTGACTTTAATGTTAGAATTCTTACTTAAATCTCAGAATCCTGACTGAATTCTGATAGCTAACAAACATGTTAGCATCAAGCCGTGGCCATGTATGTTTTAAAGACTAAACAAGCTCTCTTGTTTTAATCACCTTCTGCTCTTCCATTAATGAAATAGCATCACCAGGGACCCCTTGGGCATGTAAAAAGTCGCCTAATTCTGTCATTTTCCACCAATGTGTTACTGTTCCTCCCAAACAAATCACATATTTGTCAGTGAAGCTGAGAGATCCCACGTCTCTTCTTTCATGGTGGCCATCTACATTAAGATCCAAAATTAAGAGTCACAGTTCTGAGATTAAAGTCAGAATTCTGAGAAAAAAAAACAAAAACAGATTTTTTTATTTTATTACAGTATAATATGAGAAAAAAGTCAGAATTCTGTCTTTAATCTAAGAATTCTGACATTGATCTCAGAATTCTGACTTTTTTTTCTCAGAATTCTGAGATCAAAGTCAGAATTTTGACTTTTTTCTCATATTATACTGTAATAAAATTAAAAAATCTGTTTTTGTTTTTTTCAGTGGCCCTAATCCTCTTCCGTACATATCACATCATCTTCCAAAAAGATGATGAATATAAATAAAAAAATATTCAGGGGCATCGCTGTGCTACTAAGTATTAAGACTACCATCAGGTATAAATGGATCAACATCCTTCCACTATTAGTAGCTTGAGCTTAATACCTTTAGGGTTTATTCAGGTTGCTTTCACATAACATGCGAACTGAAATATATTTAAATATTGTACTACTTTGACACTTTTTTTAAAACACTGTAGTGATAAGAACTTTACATCAAAGCTGGTCTGCATGGTCTCTGAGGGGTGACTTAAGGAAATGTTCCATTAGGAATAAATAAAAAACCCTCAGTGCCAGATTATCTCTTTCAGGTAAGGAAGCTAATTTCTGTGATCTAAGGTTTTCTCCAAAAAATAACTAAAATTGGAATCTCACATTTTTTGTAACTTTAAGACATTCCATGTTTCTTTGTTTTTTTATGTAACCTTTCCTCAGCTATTTTAACCATGCCACATGGAATAGGGGGTTACCTTCATGGGGCAGAGTTTTTAAGTAAATCACGACTCAATATTGCCTCAAAATCAACAAGCTGCACTAATACAATTTGTGTTTTACTTGCAATTTTCACTTGAAATGATAAAAATTTTGCAACTGCAAGATTTAAACTTCACTTGAAGCAATGATGCACCTTGGCTCCAGAATGACTGAGGAGGGAAGCAAGGCAAATAACTCAGACCAGCTGGGAGCAGTGGTGTCAAAATTACACACATTTGTTACTTAAGTAGAAGTATAGATACTGCAGTTTAAAAACACTCTGGTAAAAGTTCAAGTATCAACTTGACCTCTTCACTCAATTAAAAAAAAATGTATTTGCTCTAAAAACTACTTAAAGTATAAAAGTATAAAGTAACCTAAAAAAAAAAACAGCCAGATGCCACTACATGAATTGAAAGCTCAATTTTTTGACTATTTAGAAAAATTATAGGGCCAAGGATGAGGGAGGTTTGGTTGGTCTCCGTCCCAATCTCCTGATACGCTCTCATCTGTGTCTGACCTTTCAGATATTTCAAAATCTTTTTCTGAATCCTACATTGTAGCATGCCATAGACAATTCACCATTGCAGTTTGAAGAACCCCTGCTTGCTTCTGATGATTTCCTTTAGCTAACCAATGAGTGTTTGCATTCTATGACTCATCCAGTTACACTAGTTTTCACTAGATGTGGACGACGCCAATAATCTGCAATGGATGGCGCACATGATGTGACATAAATATTTATAAACATTAAACCAAAGCCAAGAGTAATGAGTAACGTTTGTTTTAAAAATGTAAGGAATAGAAAGTACAGGTTCTTGTGTGAAAATGTAATGAGTAGAAGTCAGAAGTAGGAAGAAAAATAAGTAATGGAGTAAAGTATAGATACCTAAAAAGTACAGTAAAAAGTACAGTAACGAAGTATTTGTAATTCGTTACTTGACACAGCTGGTTTGGAGCAACAACAGGTCAAGTCCAGTGCAGTCAGCAAACCATGCTAATCAAAAATAGCCAAAGGAAATTGTTGACTAAAGTATGAAGGGTAACCTATGTGGAGTTGCAATTGGATAAACCTGTGATAAATCTGTTAACTTTACACTAAGCATGCATGTATGTATGTGTGCTGATGACAGGGGCAGCATGTCCATCTCCATCCCTGCACCAAGCTGTCAAAGCAGACTTCCATCTTGGAGAGCACCCACTCCCCCCATCCATCAAAAGACATGGCCCTCTGACACAGTGGGCAAGGCAAATACATCCCCGGACCAAAAATTATTAAATGAAAATCGTTCTCCTAAAATTAAGACATATATTATAAACCAAAAAAAAATTACATAGGTATATTTAGACACCTTTGCTTTTGTATTTACAATCCATAAAACAACTAAAAGCATATGAGGTACATTCATTAAATTTTTAATCTTACAAACATAAAAAAAGGAGTTATTCAATTGACTATTTGTGGTTTATTATTTCTTTTTGTTCGATTTTATATTCTAAAATGTAAATATTTGGATAAAAAGAGTCTGGGAAACGGAAATGACGTCACGGCATTCACGGTCTCTAATGGCTGAACAACAACAACTATTAGCGGGCACCAAACTTTCCCTAACTTCCCCGGACAACAGAGAAAGTTGAAAGTAGCAATTTAATTTGGAGGTACTTCAGCTTATGTTTGTTCACATGATACTTTTGTTGTCATAAATGAGGAATCACTGATGGATCCAAGATATGACATCCCGCGGAGGGCCGCCGCCGCCTCCTCCGGTGGCAGCGGGGGCGCCGCTAACTCGTCCCCCGCTCTGGGAGCTCAATCCCGCCGCAGGAAGATGCCTCCCCGACCCGCTGACTTCAAACTTCAGATTATAATTATCGGCTCCCGTGGAGTTGGTAAAACCAGCCTCATGGAGAGGTTTACCGACGATACTTTCTGCGAGTCATGCAAATCGACAGTAGGTGAGGTTCGGGATTTATTTTTTTTTTTTTTTCTGCTTTTCATTTGGACAGTTTTAGTTGGTCAGAAAAAACAGGACCCGACTACTTCCTGGAGGAAAAAGACCGTTAAACCTCTAATGGAATGAGTCGAGTGCTATTTCCTCAGCAGAGCTAATGCTAACTCTCCGCAATGATTAAGAACTACAAAGTTTCAACATAGTAACCGATTAAAGTTGGAGTTTCCATGTTGGCTTTTCGAAATAAACTCTTCACGTAACAGTTGCTGTTATAAAATGTGTTTTATGTGCGAATTAATATGAAGATAGAAATATTTCCTTAAATTATAGTTCCTCTTGGAGCCTATTTAACCGACTCTGGTCCAGTTGACTCACTATAACCAATCCTATACTTTCAATTGTGACGTTTTCTTGCAAACAATGATGTTTTACGTTTGTGTAATCAAACATAAATGGATATTTCTATTGTTTGATGTTGTAAACAGTCCTGTGACCTGGACCCCATCCAGTCATAAAGCCCAGTCCTAAAATAGCCTCAAACAAGCAGCTGCTATGATGGAGCTCCATGTTGTTCCCTGTCATTCCTGTGACCAAGCAGCTCACAGATATAATGTTCCTCTAAGCACAGGCCACCTGTGGATATTTCTGTTTTTCATACAAAGTTGTGTTTTCATCAATAATAGCAATTTTGTTATTAAGTATGCAGTAAAAAGTAATAACATAGAATAGAAAATCCCTTAATTGTCCCTAAATTGGGAAATTCTGGTGTTTATAGCAGCAAAAATATTATAGAAAAAATGGTCACACAAATGTGGATTTTAGAAAAAATGTATAAGAATAACATAATAATGAAGAGTTAGAAGCTAAACAATAAAATAATGTACTGTAAAGTCTTGTAACAATATAAAATTGTGCACCTGGAGAATGAATAACCAGTATACAACTATGGACATTTTTACATTAACGGATATTTGAAAACATCTGAGATGTGCAAAATGACAGCAGCGTGTTATTTAACTAAAGAGGTAGAAACTGTTACAATCACCAGTAAGGTCAGTTGATATAAATACAATTTTTATACACCTTGGACATTTTTCACATATTTTCCCCATTGCGACTTCAATTTGTAATTTAATTTATAGGGATTTTATGTAGTTAGCCAACTGAATTTTTCCATCACAGGGTTGTCATGATACAAACATTTCAAACTCAATATTGATCACCAGGATAATATTTGATGCTTGATACCAAGTCTAAAACCAATGGGATTAAAAAACAGGAAATATTCATAGGCATGAAAAAAAATTTATTAAACTAGAAAAACCCAGCCGTTTCATATGCAAAATAAATAATACCAGAAATCTAAAATGAACTATAGCAAAAATATGTAAACAACGCTTTTCTTAACTATCTATACCATACCAAATTGGTATCTTATCTTTATATCTATAAAATTCTGAGTACTGACGCTTTCGACAACCCCATTATATATGGGGGTGGTGCATGTATTCATTTTGATTATGAAATGTTTTAAAACATTTTCCAAATTATTTACTAAAAATAAAATAATTATAGTATCTCTATTCAAGCTTTGCACAAGTGAAGGTTTATTCTTTAGTCTATTCTGTTTATGAAATGTCACCTGTTGGTTTGCAGTGTCTGAACATAACATTTTAAGGTTTGCACCCATTCTCAATTGAATTTAGTAAAGGAACATGATGGTTTGGTCTTTTTACCACACGGACATGCTGTGAACTGAATCATTCCATTATAGCTTTAGATTCTTGTTCACTATAGTTGTTCGGAAGATGGCTCAGTCTCCAACCCAGTTGTTAGTCTTTTGCATACTTTTTGCTTCAGGCATTGCGCAGTATTTAGCTCCAAAGAAAAGTTATCCACTGCCACCATATTTTATTATCAATGCCATGTGTTGTTGGTTTTTCTGGCAGCAGGCAAGGCTTTGCAGTTAAAACAGAAATTTCATTTGCAAAGCTTTGCATTTTTTCTACATGGCCTTTACCAAAATGCAAATGGGAGTTCTGAAAAGTACCTTCTTAAAAGGCTCTCTTCTTGCCGTTCATAAAAGCAGTACACTGCCAGTTTTCCTGTCAGATTTTTTTTCATCCTAAACTTCAAATCTTCGCCGCTGCTCGATCGTTACCACAGCCCATCTAGTTGTGTATCTAAAAAACTCAATATTTTTCCTTTTTTCTTCAGGCTGATGGCTTAGGTGTGCTGTAATCTTGCTTTTTGATCACTAATGTTCTTCAGCAAACCTCTGAAGTCATACAGGTGGACCTTCTCTGTTAATTAACCCAAAGATTTTTGAAAATGTTCATGTTTCTATTAAAAGATCAAAATGGTAAAAAGAAGCCTTCACCTCAGATCCTTAGATATGTTCCTGCATCCAATAAAATCCTAACAAAGTACAATGAGGTCTGTTTTTTTTAATGGGAGAAAATAAGAAAACGTTTAAGGATATTTATGAAAAGCTTTAAAGGGAACTTTGTTCCATAACTGGAAACTTTAAACCTGCTACTGAAAGAGTCAAAGAAAAAAAATTAGATCAACAGAAAAAATGATGGTATTTTTCTTTATTTTTACCCTTGTGTTTCCTTTGGAAGGTGTTGACTTCAAAATCAAGACGGTTGAGTTAAGAGGAAAGAAGATCAGACTACAGATATGGTGAGTTGTTGGCTGGACTCTGCTCCAAAATGTTGAAATGTTGCTTGTTACATTTTCTGTCTAGTTTATTGGCATACTGGGTTAAGCCAGCTTACACTCTAGAAGAAGGGCAAACTTCGTTATACAGATAACTATTTGCACACGTCCAGAAAAATGTGTCGTTTTAAAATTATACTTCACAGAGTTAAACAGATTCTTTGGGCGAACTTTAAAGTTTGAGCTGCAGCGCAAAAAGGTCTGTCACATAAGGCAGCAAGAGTATCTGATCCTAAAATTCCCAGATAATATCTGGAAAGTAATCATGAATAGTGTGTTTTAAAAAAAAAAAATTATTTAATAAATGGACTGAAAAAAAAAGTTGTTTCATCTTAGCGTAGAATCGGGTGTCCATGATCTTAACACATTTGCTAAAGCAAATGTGTTAAGATCTATTAAATTTATTTTTACTGATGATGTGTGAGTCTGTTAAACCCTAATAATACCTGCCTGTTACATGTCAGAACCAATGTTTCCCCAACTAGTTTATCTAATTAGAACATTTCTTCTGTCAGGATATATAGTTATCATCATCATTGTGTTCATAACTTTGTAATTGATTTGTAATGTAAATGGGGGTAACAGATGGATTGGATCATTCTTAACCGCGAGTTCTCTGTTCTTTTATCTGAGACACTGAGTAATAGCTGGATAAGGCTGGAGCCATGGATGTCTCCTCATTTACAAACGTTTATGATGTAATAATGTGATGATGTGGCGTATTGAAGCTGTATAAACTGCTTCTTTAACTGTGATTCAAGGAGAAGTGAGCTCGGTTGGTAAGCGCTGACTTCTGTAACTAAGCAATTTCTCTGGTCTGAGTAAGATTGCAATTTATGTCAAAAATCTCGTCTCTTTCTTATTTATTACATATACATTCTGAAGTGTTATTTAAAGAGTTTAGAGAAAGCTTCAAGGCGTGAACACAGACCTCTCCTTTACAGATCTGTAAAATCAACACAGCTCTTTGGCAAAAAGAGCAGCTTAATGAGATTTATTAATACCTCATATATAATTATGTAGTTAAATTGAGCCGCTGTGTGTTGTTGTCTTTATAAGTATTGGAACAAAGGTGAAAAAAATTCCAACTTTTCCAACAAAAGAAGAAAACACTTTATCCTGAATGGAACAAAACAGATAGTAGCCTAAATACAGAAAAGCAAAAATACTCTGTTATTAGTCTTTTGTTAGGTTTTGTTTTGCTCCAAACCAAACTTTCATGGATTTACTTTCAGTAATTACAAACACTAGATAACATTCTCCTTGATACTGAGGAAAAGGGCATTGTAGACTGAGTTTGCGATGCAGGGTTATTTTTCTCACTGTTTTGCCATTTTAGATTCAATATTGATACTTTTGTTGTTAAGTTTCCAGCCCTCACTCCATGTCCAGCAGATACAACCTGGCAGATACATAGGGACTTAAAAAAAAAAAAAGTGGGCTCTTGTCCCAGTCAAAAAACAAAAATCCACAATAAATGACTTGTTTCTACGGAAGAGGATTAGGGCCACTGACAAAAAAAAAAGTTTAACTAATTTTTAAATTTTATTTCAGTTTAACATGGGAAAAAAAGTCAGAATTCTGAGAAAAAAGTCAGAATTCTGAGATTAAAGTCAGAATTCTGACTTTTTTCTCAGAATTCTGACTTTGTTCTCAGGATTCTGACTTTAATCTCAGAATTTTGGATCTTATTGTAGATGGGCACCATAAAGGAAGAGATGTGGGAGCACAGAGCTTCACTGACAAAGATGTGAGTTGCTTGAGAAGGCCAGTGACACATTGTTGGAAAATGACGGAATTAGGCAACTTTTTACATGCCCGAGGGATCCCCTCATTAATGGAGGAGCAGAAGGTCATTAAAACAAGAGAGCTAGTCTCTAAAACAGACATGGCTATGGCTTGATGCTAACATGTTTGTTAGCTGTCAGAATTCTGAGAAAAAAGTCAGAATTCTGAGAAAAAAGTCAGAATTCTGAGGAAACAAAAGTCAGAATTCTGAGATTTAAGTCAGAATTCTGACTTTTTTTCCCATATCAAACTGAAATAAGATTTAAAAATCAGTTAACTTTTTTTTTCACTGGCCCTAATCCTCTTCCGTGCTCTTCAGTATGTTTCAGATTTAAAATAAAATTATGTCAAACCACACACAACTTTCTGTAACGACACATTTTGCATGTTTTAAACACTGGGAAAAGTGTCAAAACAAAGTAATTTCTTAAAATGTCAACCACTAATGACGATCTTATTTATCTAATTATTAGCTAGTATAAGCATTTCTTACTCCAATAAAAGACTTAAACCCAGATAGTTATTAACACAAGCCCAACAAAGCTTCCACACACGTTTAAGTACTACAAGGTATATCGCTTGTTACTCTTTGTGCAAAAGCAGCTACTCTTGTGGGAAACATTTCTAGCTGCTACAGCAACAGCAGTGATCAGTTCTTCTTGTTTTGAGTTTTCTATCTGAATAAATAACTTTGATGCATTTGCAGTATTGGATTTGCTGATGGAGATAATGCATACAAAAAGGGCTTGGATGTAATTAATTATAAAGGAAAAAATTTATTAAACCTTAAAAAAGAAATCATAGAAAATTGTTGTTGATCTGTGAAGCCTGTTTGATACATTTTCTATCTGTTGATCAAATAAAAACTACCTCTGGGGCTCTTTTGTCTGCATTAAACCACTCCTGTTATTAGAGTTGACATATTTAGCACATGTTTAGTTCTAGTGGTAGAATTAATGTTCTGTGTCTGAATAACAAGTCGTTAGGCTGAGAGTGTAGACCTCTGAGACTGGTTTGTTTATTAGTACGGGGACAAAAAAATATGCAAATAATCCAAGTAAGTGAAGATGCTAAATCCTCAAAGATTTCTTTTTGACTTTAGATAATTAAACTTAGAACAGTCTACATTTAAAATACTGAAGACAAGTGATGAATTAAACCCACAGAAAAATTGCAGCTGAACAAAATCAATTTTTTAGGATGTCTTTGTTGTGTAAATGTGCTTAGCTTGTGGGAACTTCACTGCTTGTGTGACTGGCAGATTTGTCCTTCTTACTAACACCCGCCCTCCATCACCATCATGCTTTTCCTCACTCCTCCTGGTCCTCTTTCTGATCTGGAAGGCTGTCACCTAGCAGGTGTGTGTGGTTGTGTATTTTCTGGTGTTCAAAAGCTCTCATCAGGCTCCACCTCAGCTGTGTCCTGTCTCACCTAACCCTTCCATTTGCTGCTGTCTCTGTCCACTCTCCTGCTCATAAGCCTGACTGTGACTCACTGGGGAAAAGGGAGAAACTAGCTGGCTGAAGGTAAAGTAATACTGCTCGTCTTGTTTCCAATTTAGACCCAGATGATCCTCATTAAAATCATTAAATATAAAATAAAGCACATATTGTTTTAATGATTTTTGTTGTTGTATTTTTCCTCTGATCAATCTGTTAACAGCTGACTTATCTCTGCCATAACATCATGATCGCAAAGATTTGATCTTCTTTTTTGCTTATACACACAACCGTGGGTGAAAACTTGTGGAAATTGAAAACTCAGCCTCAGTTTTAACTCTTTACTGTTATTTTACTACTTGGGTTTTATTGTGTATAGAGAATTCCATGCCTTCAGCAGAATGTTGCTTCTAGCAACCCCAAATTCTTTGTACGGTGCATTGCTGAAATCCAAAGTTTAACAGTAAAACTACGAACCTCAATGTGTTTTTTAGGCTCTTATGATGTAGACAAACACATCCTGTTGAAAGTTTAATTTGAAGGCAAGGAGTACATGGTGTTCTTCAAAAAAATAAAAAATGTTAATGTACCTTCTAAGGAAGGATCATAATGTTATGGCTGTTTTTAATGCAAGAAAATACCACAGAACATTGAGAAGATTTTAACAATGATATGAAACCTTTTGTGTTTGCTTTTAGATCAAGTTTGCATAATTGTTTTTTTTTCAATAAAAACACAGAAAATCTTGTTAAATTTAAAGTTTATTATTTCTGATTCAAATACTTTTTTTTTTTCAATTCTATTCAGAGGATAAGTTGATAATTTGGGTTCAATTTTTGTCTTTGCAGGGACACTGCAGGCCAGGAGAGGTTTAACAGCATCACATCAGCCTACTACAGAGGAGCCAAAGGAATAGTGCTGGTTTATGATATCACAAAACAGGAGACTTTTGAGGACCTTCCTAAATGGATGAAAATGATAGACAAGGTAAATAACTGAAAAACAAACAAATGTGTGTCTCATATTTAGGCCTGAAACAATCGGTGTAATTGATTATTGAAATATTCGTCAAATAGTGTAGTAATCAATCGTTAATTGGATTATGGGGACTCTAAAACGTGCCTTTAGCTGACAGAGCGACCTACGTAGAGCAGTAATTATGCCAAGATTGTTCAAATATATGTCAACATTTTGCACTAAGCTAAACTAAAAAAAACTATTTTGTCTGTCAATATCTTCTATCCAGAACTCCACAAGTAGAAAAGTTTGAGTTTCACCTGGTTCATATTTGTAAAAATTCTTCTTAAAGGAATCTTTGGCTGTCCAATTAATAATCGATAAATAATTGACAGATTAATCGATTTGTAAATAAATTGTTTGTTGCTGCCCTACTAATATTGTGTCGCATTATTAGGGACATTTTGCGTTATGAAGGGACACTGCAGCCCGGCCCTAGAAGTCCCTCCCCCTTTGTGTGCTGAGGCTCTCTCTAAATTATCACTGGACTGATTGAATCACATATCCCTGTTGTTTTGTTCAGGCTGATGACTTCATGGTTATATTTAAGCTCCTTCGTCCATAGCAGCTCTTTTTTCACATGTGGCTATCCTCAGTGACTATCCATACAAACCTCAGTGGATTTTAGTTAACACCTTATAACTGTGTAATGAACAAAAAAAGAAAAACACAAAATGGGTTGCACAGATTATATTTTATAAATTACCAATATATCTAGAAAACTGCATTTGTTCCCCTTTAAATGAACACCTCTAAATAAAACCACTTATCGCCCTAAGAAGTCTCTTAATAAGCAAATGGGTGTTCTTTTTTTTTTTTTTTGTTCTTTTTTTTTTTCTTTTTTTACAAGAGCAGGTTTGTGTTCTGATACCTCCTTTTGGAAAAGAACGGGGAAACTTTCTGAAGCTGCCTGAGCGACAAAAAAAAAAAATTATATATATGTAAAAGCTGATTTAAATAACATAAGTTTTCCTCTATGCTCTTGGTAGTATGCCTCAGAGGAAGCAGAGCTTTTGCTAGTGGGGAACAAGCTGGACTGTGAGACTGATCGGATCATCTCTAGACAACAAGGAGAGAGGGTGGGTCACACATTCAGACCACTAATACCAATTGGTCTAGAGTAAAATCTTTCTTTCGTTTGAACTGGCTGATGAGTTGACCCTTGACCTGCTTTATACGTCTGTCATGCTAATGCTTTTCCTCAGCTTTAGCAGATTCTTTGAGGCTGGAGGGAAATTCCTGATTTCTGTCATTTTCTGTCTCTTACAGTTTGCCTCTCGAATAAGTGGAATGCGCTTTTGTGAAGCCAGTGCCAAGGATAATTTTAATGTGGATGAGATTTTCCTTAAGCTTGTTGATGACATTCTTAGCAAGGTTAGTGTCTTATGATTTTTTTTTTTTTTTATTGTTTTTTTTTGGGAGGGAGATGCAGTTTACAGCTAAGAATACTGAACATCTTTTCTTATGTTCAACAAAAACGAGTAGAAAGGGATAGAGGTAGAGGTAGACCTGCCTTTACACATTTGTCCCCTGTGTTTTTGTGAAACGTCTGTTTTGGTCCCCTGCACGTTTTACTGTCCAAAAACAATGTCACATTACAGTACACAGACAATCATCGAGGACTAGGACCCGGAAAACCGCAGCTTAAGCTGAAGCCCGCTTCCCTGAATTTGGACTGCCCACAAGCTCCTGATTTTTTTTTTTGTGTGTATGTGATTGGCTGTCACCCCTGTCACTCCTGAGAAGCTCACTTTACAAATATCTGATACGCCACTGAATTGGGTCTGTGATTGGATGGTAAAACACCCTGAAGTTAGTTATATTTAAAAAAAATACTTGCATCCCCCCACTTCTTAAATCCAAATTTCGTCCATGTCTTCATAAGCCGCTTTGGACCAGATTGAGATGTTGTTTTTATTTGAAAAGGCAAAGCCACATTTATCTAGAATAAAGCCTACATTAAAGAAGCGAAAGTATGTCTGAATAGGTTTGGTCGCCAGGCAACACTTAGCTTAGTTAGCGGCCGTGTTTAAGGGGAGCTCAGACTGCTGTAAAGCGTCGCTCGGAGTCACATGACTCACTCAGATATAACACTCATAGGTGAGCTTTTAGGCAAGCGGCCTGAGCAGAGCATTGATGCGCACCTAAGTACTGTTTAGTGACCTGACAAAAAATAGAGTAATATATCTAAATTAAAGCTAATTATAAGCCTGAGATGCCTTATGTTTAATTGGTTATGTGAAACGGGACACTTATTTTTTTTCCATTAATTTTAGTGTTTTTGGGGTTTTTAAAAGACATTTTCTGTTGAAATTATACATGATTATTATGAATTTGTTGATTATTACATGAATTTGTTTATTATACCTAAACGTCCCTTTATCTTTTAAGTTAAAGATTTGTTAAAAAAAAAACAACACACATTTTATTGAAGCTAAATCCTCTGAGAACCTCCTTTAAACTAGGGTCAATAAAAGAATCCTAAAAAGGTACTCACTCCTTTATTTTATTTTATTTTTTTTTAGGAATTGTACTTTTAGATATTAAAGTCACAGAAAACCTGTTAAGAAGCCATTATTTGATGCTAGTTTAGTCTCACTAATTCTCCTTTCTGTGACCTTGTCCCCCGATTCTTCAGATGCCTCTTGAAGTTCCTAACAAGGAGCTCTCCAACAGCGTTCTGTCTCTGCAGCCTGAACCTGAAGTGCCACCGGAGTTGCCCCCTCCCCGGATGCGCTGTTGCTGAACCCCCCCCATCTCAAGCAGACACTCTCTGAAACATGCAGCGCACCATCATGACCACATGGTGGCAGCACACAGCAGCACTTTACAATTGTCACCTGCTGCTGTGATGATGCATGAAATAAGCAGTATTACTCTTTCTCTGTTGCTTTCTCTCCTGCGTTACTGAACACTATAAGCTGCAGCACACTAACACTTGAGCCTGGAGAATCTTCTTCCTACCACCCTTCTGTCTACACATGACCCAGACTACCTCATTGTTTGGATGGTTAACCTAGGTATGTCTTCCAGATGGAGATCCTTCCTAACAGAGGGAATCACTGGATGCCTCACAGCTTTTCTCCCGTTTTCCTTTTTATCGTCCCTCTCACTAAGTTTAAAATCCTTTGAGTTGAGGTTATCTTTTAGTTTTAAGACTTGCTGACAAAAGGGATGATTTCTCACATTTCCTGAGTTCATTTCAAACTCCATGTCTCCAGGTACAGTAGACAGGTTTGTATTTTTCTTGGACTTTTGTTGTTTTACCTACTGACAGAATGACTTAAAGTTGAAAAAAAGCACAATAGGAAATAAATATAGTAGCTGTAGTTGTAGCTGTAGTGACTGGATGAGGTTTAGCGGCTATTTGGACAGAGGAAGGTTATACGAGTCATCAATTTATGTTACATTACCTTAAAGTATTAAAATGGCTGTAATGTGGAAATTAATTTGATATCAATTGTAATGTTTTGCACTTTTCAAAGTTTAAACTTGTGTGCAGGAAAACAGAAGACAGGCGTTGTACTTTGGCACTAATGAAAATGAAGCTGTCTCAGCAGTGGCTACGCTCTGTGTGGGATGTAGATGCAAGGGGATTATGGGTAGTGTAGTCTTGGGCATCTTTGTGCAAACCAGGGGAACTCTTTTTTTTTTTTTTTTTTGTGATGCTGGCTAACCTGAGGGAAATGACAATAACAACGCCAGCTGGTTTTACATTTTCTTGTTACTAATACTTCTTTGTTTTATGTTATTTTCTGAATTCAGCAACAGCAGAGGGAAAAGGGGAGGAGAAAGGTCAAAGGTGACATGGTTATTGTTTGTATAACTCAGGAAACTTGGATTGGCTCAGAGCTGCACAGTCTGGAATTGATTTTGAACCGTAATGAATTAAAGTTGCATCACGTTGGATGTTGTGACATCTAGTGTTGAAGTTGTATACTGCATCTAACTCAACCCGCACCCCGGTTTAAGCCTCACCTTTTACACAGAGAAGTGTTTGTATAACAGAACACATTTAGACCTTTAGTTATCTTGCATTTCTTCAAAGTGTAAAATTAAGGGCTTGTTCAAATGTTTGTTTTTATTTGAGAAATTTTCGCAATATCTTCAGTTTTCATTTAAGACACTAAAAAGAATTGGATCTAACATTAGTTGACATGTTCAACTGAAGTTTTCTGTTTTTTTCAGAATCAACAAGCATTGGTTCTTTGGACAAATACTAAATGTTCAGAAACGTGTTGATAGTATCGCCTATGCACATTTAAGCAATGAGATTATCATCCAGCAGGAGACCCTTTGTGCAGGGATTATCTGAGAACATTTGGATTGTCATCACATGTTTGGAAGTGTGAGCATTTCTTCAGATTGTGCTGTTTGTTTGGGAATGAACCTTCCTCTAGATGTTTTGGCACTAACCCTTTTACTACTTTGTTGTTTTTAACTATACATTTAAAGAATTGCATCGTATCTGCAATGAGTATCCTTTATGATGAATGTCTGTTATATTGTGTCAAACCAGTCTCTGAGTGGACTAAAGGGGATTGGCTGTATTTATAACTTGTGGCATTCTTGAACTAATGAAATGCTATTAAAGATGTCTATATTTATTACTAAAGCGTGAATGTACTTTTTCTATCTCTGAAAGAAAAACAGCACATGTTGAGACAATTATAAAGGGAGGTGGGTCAATGAAAAGTCTTAAATCTGATATGTCAGTTACCCCTATGGAAAGGGATCACAGTTAAAACTAAAACATCTTAAATGGCAAATAAGAATCAGAAATTCCCTCTGCAATAGTATTCAGACATTTTTTTGACTTTGTAACCATCCACTTTGGTACAGCTGTACCCTGAAGGCTGGTGAGTAAATGGCATCATGAAAACTAAAACAGCACACACGAAAGCTTTGAGCATCAAATATTAAAATGTCTGTGGAACAGCAAACATAGCAGAACATGGGTGACCAGCTAAACTGACAAACGAAGATTAAGATGGAAAGAGCCAAGAGGCCAATAGATGCTCTGGAAAGGCTGCAGAATTCCACAACTCAGGTGGGAAAATCTCTTGAAAAGACCATAGTTTTACATCCTGTTTAGGGAAGTTTTTAGTCTTGTAAATGACACAGCAAATGTAAAAAAAGAGGCTTTTATCAAATGGCATAAGACATGTAATAAAACAAAATGCTCTAGACAACATGGATTAAAACTAGAACTGATGATGCCCTTTTTAGTTAAGCATTAACAAGGAAGGACAAGGGCAGACTACAGTGTGTCATCCGGTCTGCTGAGAAGGTGATCGGCTGCAATCTTCCATCTCTCCAGGATCTGTACGCCTCAGAGGTGCAGGCTGATCCCTCACACCCCACCCACAAACTATTTCAGACACTTCCCTCTGGCAGGAGGCTGTGGTCCATCAAGACCAAAACCTCACGCCACAAGAACAGTTTCCTCCCATTAACTACCAGCCTCATCAACAAGGTCTTTGCCCTCTACTGAGGGCTTATTTGTCTGCATCTTCAACACCAAATCAAATTCCTTGTGAGTGCAAACATGGCAATGAACTTGACTCTGATTCTGGTCAAAGTGAATACAAACACAGGAGACTACATTGCAAAGACGATCTAAAATTTAATACAAATTTCTTGAAATAAGTGTATTTAGCCTTAAACTGAGCAGGAATTAAGTATTTTTACACTTAAAATAAGATCTTTAGATATAATGCACTTGAAATAAGAGCCTGCAATCGCATTTTTTCTTATCTTAAATGTAAATGGTCTTGTTCCATTGGCAAAATGTCTCACCTACCCGCTCAATTTAAAAAAAAAAAAAAAATTGGCTATGATTTCAATTTTTGCGCTGTGGGATGAAGGTTTGCTTTCAGAGCCAGACATTAAAAGAAACAACCTTCAATTACCAATTTGTTTAAATGGCCTAGTCAAAGCCCAAGTCTAGCTCTAACTGAGCATATAGCTGTTAACAGAAACTCCACTTAATTTTACAGAGCTTTAGGTTGTTATGGAAAGAGGAATTAGGCCAATTTTACATTTCTGTAGAAGTACTACGGTTGTAGAAAGACATGCAGCAAATAATGTTTCGGTTTCACTCTCCTGAAATTAACCACAGCTTTCTGTCCATTTATTGGAGAGTTTAGAAAGTCCTAAAACGAACTTTCACTTTAATACTCTATGAGAGGTGTTTCCTTTATAATGTCCATAAACAGGGTGGGGATTGGAGCGTGAGAGAAAGTGTCCAGCATCCTGTAGGACATGCGCAGCAGAGCGCACAGCAGCGCATGCGCTCCGCAGGAATCCACGGGCGTCGATCCTCTCACCGCAGCGGTGGCAGATTTATTTATTTATTTATTTTTTTTGTTACATATGTGGAGTGCTATTCACGGCGGGACCGGTGCGCTTGAAACAGGAATGGAGAGCCTTTCTGCGAAGGAGGAGGAGGTGTGATGCGGCTCCGACTCACTTCTGAGGCTTGAAGAGTTGAGTTGAAGCAGCCCGGGCTGCAGATGCAACCTGCCGGTAATCCCATCTCCTTTATTGCGGTGTTTCCTCAGAAAGCTCCACAGGCAGAGGGGAGTACAATGACAACCTGCTGAACGATGGAGTAAAAACGAAGCTCGCCGCAGGATGCGCATCCTTAGCCCGATCAGGGAGAAGAAGGCACATCAACCCGGCTGTTTCCCTTCAGGCGCGCGTCACAGCCTCCCCCCGGTGCCGTGGATTGATCGCCTCCTTCATCATCCTCCTGTATAATGGAGAGCTCCAATGGCTCTGACTCCAAGCCGCAGAGCCAACAGTTGGAGAAGAAGAGGCTGAACCGAGCGCCTTCCCCTGCCAGACCTTTCCTGAAGGATGTGCACCCCCGCTCCAACAAACCACCTGCCATCGTCCCCAAATCCCCGAAACTCAGCAAGCAGCATCAGTCCGCCGCGGTGTCCACAGCGCATCCGAACCGCAGCTCCAGGCGCAACATAACAGGGGCCAAAGAGAAACCAGCCGCGCCGAAAAGTAGCACCAGGTCCCCCGCAGCGAAAAAGCCCAGCAAGGTGCTGCAGCCTGCGGCAGCCGCGGAGCCCAAACCCGCCAGCACCAGCAGCCCGGTCCTCAGCAAAGGCAAGAAGGGCAAACCCACCGCGGGGCCTCTCAGCCATGGATCCCCGATCAGGGTACCCACCGGGGCCACCCTCGGCCGGGTCACCCAGACGGACAGCAGCTCCGACCTGTCGGAGTCCGAGCCGCTGTCTGACGAACACAAGCCGGTACCTGCCAGCGACGCAGAGTCCGGTACCGGTTCTAGTGACCGGGATCAGCCGATGGGGGCTCTGTCCTCTCAGGGGCCCCAGAAAGCGCAGAAAGCCTCCAGCAGCGCAGGAAGCAAGGCTGCAGCAGAGGATGACCTGCTGCGGGAGATAGATGAACTGAGATCTGAAAACGACTACCTCAAGGTACTGATCGGTGTTTCATAGAAATGTATAATTCTGGCAGCCACACTGGAAAAAAAACATCTACAGAAAATAAGTATAAATGTCTCAAAATTAAGCGTATTTATCATTAATTTGAGTTGGTAAATTAGATAGTTTGCCTATGTAATGAGTATTTTTACTCCTAAAGTAAGATAATTAGATAATATGCACTTGAAATAAGACAATGCGATAGTGTTTTCTTACTTTAAATGTAAATTGTCTTGTTCCATGGGCAAAATTTGTCTTTTACCTCCTCAATCCAAGAACAAACACACCTATTTTAAGAAAAAAATATCTATCTAGATTTTGATTTTTTTTTTTCAGTGCAGGGCCGACCTCTAGAAAGTTTTATGATGGGTGGGCAGATGGGGCCCCCCCCCCCCAATTACTGGTGGAGCTTCAAATACAGACCCACTTTAAAACACTGCAGCTTCTAGAAAACATAAAAGTAGATCTGTACATCAAGTCATGCAAGAACATGAATACTTTATGAAGTGTGGAGTATATCACTGCCCTTTGCTGAACTAACAAAGTCAGAAAATTGCAGGCTTTATACTTTCCACGCTGAACATTTTCAAAATTCAGTGGGGTTTTGGATGCCCTGTTTCTTCTGACTTAGAGGTATACTGGAGGATGTTCTTTCTCCGGGTGGATCATCTAAATAAATGGTCCTCCTAAGTTTCAATCATTCTGGTGAGCTGTTTATGTAAGGGTGTCCTACGTACTCGTCCCCATTTTCACTTACCAGTGGTGAGTCTGACATAGTGAACAAATTGCAAATCGATGCAAACAGCAACTTTTAAACAGAGCGTGCACGAGGAGAAATGGGCTCGTGCACGCTCTCGCATACATTTAATAGGCGTTCTCTCTTGGGAGCAGGTACAGGGTTGTGCATGTGCTTTTTCTTTTGTTAAGGTGGAGCGAGCGGGTCTTTTCGTGAAAAATTCGTGAAAATCCTCCACTGTACCTTTTAAAGTTTCTGCACTTTTATGTGTTTACAATCCAAGACCTACTTATGCATTGCATAGATGGATATATCTGTTAACATCTGTTGTTTTGCTTTTGTTACTACTTAATGTTTGAGATCACCAGATATATTTCAGTATCAGTCTGTAATTCTAGATTGATACAAAGAACAGTTTTGCAATAATAATATGTTCTCTAAGCTCAAAAGCTATATGAACAAAGGTGGACTAAATTCTAACCATGAGCTGCCACCTAACTGGAAGTTAGGCTTTTACAGAAGTTAGTCTCTCCTCTGCTGAATCATTTTATTTTGACCACAGTGGAGGATTTTTGAGTCTAACTGTTCATTTTAGTGTTAGGCTGCAGCCTGAAGATGAAGAACTCCCCCAGACCATCACACAATCTCACCCACATTTCACTGACTGTGATAGTGCTTTACTAAAATGCTGTGAATGGTCGTTTTGTAAGCCCTTGCAAAATGTGTACTTTTTATTTTTTTTTTTATTTGTTGTTTATGTGAATCAGACAGTCTGGTCATGGGAGGAGGTGCAATGGGGTCAGTGGGGGGTTGGTGCAGGTAATTTGTAGGGCTTCCTCCCTTTATGACCCAAAACATAAAAGTCAAATACAGGACATGTGATTGTTGTTTGTGCCCTTGACTTTTTTCCGCTTTATTATAATTCATTTTTTATCTATATCTCAAATCTAAACACGTTTTCCATCCATCATGTCATCCTGTTAATCCTCCTAACCCTCCCCACGGGTTTGACCTTTATTGATGGGAGTTTTATGAGGAGGGGCTTCATCCTGATGTCACTTTTTTTTTTTTTTAAGGATTTTCCTATTGTTTTGGTTCAATCTAAAGCCTGCTCTAATATAAAGTCTCATATTTTATCCTTTATTTGGGACAGATAAATGCATCTGTCCTGATAAGAGCCAGATTGTGCAGGAGGTGCAGTTTAATATACAATACAGTCCTGTTTCTATCTCTTTCAAGATTATCTGCAAAAGCTGGACAATTCAAACAGGGAGTATGGTTTTTTTTTGTTTTGTTTGTTTAACTGCAGCTTGTATCTATAAGTCGTAATGGAGTGCACTTCCTTTCTCCTTTACTGCTGTAAGTTGCTGGAAAATGACAAAGGAGCAAAAAAAAGCAGATTATGCAACACACACTGCAGACCTTTTTTGTTTAAATTGGGAAAAGGAAAGGGCATATGTGAACGTCACGGAGTGTAGTATTTCAAACTTGATCATGCGTTTCTGCAATGCTTTTCTCTCTCATTCGGTGGAGACAGAAGAGAGTTAATCAGCTTTACTGCCTTTCTCTGTAATGGATTTATCCCCCAGGACTTGATAACAGTCAGATGTCTCATGTGTTAGAGGGGATGGCTTCATAGACCCTACCCTGCCTGGCTGTCCCTGCCCGCCAGCTGGGTCTCTGAGGTCCTTTACCAGCCCCCCAACCCTCATGAACTGAAATAACAGGGAGCCCTGACTGTGTCTGTCTTTAACAACTTGGTAGAATGCATTTAGCTATTTTTCCTTTTTTTTTTTCTTTTCTTTTGGGTCTAAGGTTTATCCTGTTGGATGCTAAAGAAAAGCAATTTCCTGTTAGGTTGCTGTAAATTTATTCATTAGTTTTTCTTTAACTAAAGGTTGTTTTTTTCCCAGTCATTTCCTTTCCTGTTCTGGAGGACATGTACATGTAAATGTGCATAAGAAATAAATCAGCATCTTCTTAAAATTTCTCAAGCTGAAATTTGATAGTCAAATATGAATTTTCTAAATACTTATCCTATGCTATCTTATTTAAAATACAAAAGTATGCAATAAAAATCGATAATTTTTAAATAAATTCAACAGAATAAAATAAAAAAAAACACTTTGAGGTATAAAGCATCTTATTACTCAACCATATTACACTTTCTAGTGCTTAAGCTTTTAAATATGTTTTTTATTGTCTTTATACAAGAAAAGCAACTAAAAATCTTTGATAGAAAAAAGGAAAATTATCTTTCTAATCGTTGTCTATTCATTTGTGATCAGTGTTGTTGCTGGCAGTTGATTTCTATGTCTGAAGATTTAAAAGAGAAGCATATCAAAAACAAGAATGAGGCAGTCAGAGGTTGCTAATAAATGTTGTGTTACACTTAAATCAGGCATCAATACAGAACTGTGTCCTCCTCGGTAGAGGGCAAAGATGACCGTCTGTAGCTTAAATCTGAGCAATTTATCCAATAAGGGGGAAAGTCGAGGAATTGTGTGACTGCAGCCAATGAAATAGGAACTTAATAAGGTATTTAAAAACATTCTGCATTTACCCTCACGTTGAATGACTGCTTCAGATAAAAACGAATAAAAAAATCTTAAAAAATGAATTCAGTGCTGAACATGCATCATTACCATAATACCTCGCAAAACCTGTTGAGCTGGAATGCCGGTCAATTCTGAATATTCACAAAGTCCATCTTGAATATAATGATACGATTGTTTTCTAGATCAGACCCATTTAAAATGGACGCAGTTGACGTAACATCTACCAAACAGCGAGGGAACTTTTCACCCGAAGTAAATTCAGCAAAATAGGCTACAAGCTTATAAGCATAAGTGCTGAATTACTGGAGTGTCAGTCTGCTAATCAAATCATGTTTTGTAAAGGGTTAAATAAAAAGGCTTTTTTAAAGATATATTTTTTAAAAACGTACATAACATCTCTTTAACTTCCAGGTTTAGTGCCCTATAAAGTAACTGGAACTACTACACTGTCAGAAAACAAAAAGGGCTCCCTAAATGAATCTGATAGCAGACCACTTTGGACCAGCACACTGAGAAGTCACTGAGTCACTTGGAAAGACAAGTCCACATTTTCCTGCAACCCCAGTCAGCTCGGCAGATGGCCGCTTACACTGAGCCTGGTTCTGCTGGATGTTTCTTCCTGCTAAAAGGGAGTTTTTCCTCTCCACTGCTTCTATAAGCATGCTCAGTGTGAGGGATTGCTGCAGAGTCAATGACTGGATGCAATCAGCTGACAGAAAACTTTGTTGTCTGCAAGCATGATTTAATACATTTTCTCTGTAATATAGAACCAAATGTATGTCTGATCAGGTAGGTGCTGTATCAATTGTGTCACTAAACAACGGCTTTTTAGGGTTTGTTCTTCTGGTTTAAGGGAAACTCATATTGCTTTTAACTGGAGCTCTGGGTCACATGATTCTCTCAGTAATGGTTCAGACCCTTTCAGGTTGCAAGGTTTTGAGAAGTACAACCCACATGGAGCATCGTTATTAACCAAGTGCGTATTGACCTAATGATCATATAGTGGATCTCAAACTATGCTAATATTGCATCAAAACCTACATAGTGTCTACTGATGGTGGTCAGAGGGCCCGGTGGCGCCAGTGTACGGCAGCCCCGCTTCTGTCAGTGAGCCCCAGGGCAGCTGTGGCTACAATGTAGCTTGCCACCATCAGTGTGTGAGTGTGTGTGTGAATGGGTGAATGAATGTAGTGTAAAGCGCTTTGGTCATCTCTCCTGACTTGAATAAAGGCGCTGTATATATTACATGCCATTTACCATTTACCAAAACAAACAGAGATAAGGCTGTCGATCCTAATAGAGATATCTATATAGTCCTGACTTGGTATTATGCTCCTTTCTCCCAGGTTGCTGTTTCAGTTGAATCTAAAATATCTTGAACCACACACTAGGTCAAGTCTTAACTTTTGTAAAAAAAAAAAAAAAAAAAGGAGCAATGAAGCACAGAAAAAACAATTTCCTACTTTCAGAGTTTTGGTGCTTTAGGCCCAAAGGCATACCTTACCCTATGATGGACATGTTTTTTTTTCATGAAATATTTTTAAATTAATTGCTTAAAATTGAGTGCATGCAGCACTACTGTAGACATAGTAATATTCAATATTCAAAAAGTCCTACTTTTGAAAATGTTCCACTGATAGTTTAGTGACTATTTGTACAAAACTAAAATTCAAAATTAAAAAAACTAAAGAAGCGATCAAAGCAAAAGCTGAATTTAACTCAAATAGCCACCTGCTGCCCTGTGGATTCTGGCTTACGCAGTACAAAAAGTCAAAATCCAGCTCTTTGCTTGCTTTATTTCTCCATTCAGACAAACAGGTTACAGGCTTCACAGGATTCTTCTATTGCTCTCCCTCTGATTCCTGCACCTGTTCTTTGATTGACTGACTGACTGACTGACTGACTGACTGACTGACTGACTGACTGACTGATTGACCGGCTGAAAACTGAGAACTGTGACTGTGACTGAGAAATGCAAACTGGTAAAAAACCATATGACCACCCACGTGCATAATGAGCTATCTAAGACCTCCCTATTTATACTGTGTAACACCAACATCCCAAGCTAAAATTAACTAAGTGAATCACTAAAAAATCTTATTCTAAATAACAAATCAAACTAAATTCTAAGAATTAACTGAAAATGGAGAAATAGCTCCTACAGATAGTTTATGGTGTCCCTAAAGGCCAGATCCATGTGGATACACTGCCTAAATGACCAAATACAGTTGCAAACACATATAAACTTGTCTCATTTAGGACGGGGCCTAAAATAAGATGGAGTTTATTCTTTAAAGGTTCAGTCTGTACAACATAAAGACATCTAGTGGTTCAAATTTGAAATCACAACTCACTGAATATCTTCCAGCTCATCCTTGGTTAAAAAAAGGAGTAACAGTGGAATTGGAAATGCAAACGTCTGGCTCTAAAAACTTTGTTACTTATATATAACATTTATGACCTCAAACTCAGTTCAAAGCCAGGAGCAAACTCTTTATAGAATCCAGGGCACTCTTGTAATAAACATCAGAGGTTCTCTTTAAGTATAGAAGTAGAGCTGCTGTGTCCGCTGCTTTGAACCTGTCCATCGATTGGTTCGACCGTCTGCGAGGTCATTAGCTCCTTCCTCTGGGGGGCCCTGCTCAGATAACACAGGCCTCAGTGCTTTCCCAAATCAGGATGGATTTAGATATCTTTAATTGACACACTTTCCCCTCTCTCATTTATGTAGCCAATTGTCGTTTCATCACATGTTGAGATGGATATCTCTTGGGAAATCTACAGAGCAAACAGGGAAATAAACTGATCTCAATGAAGCAATTGATGTAGCGCCTCAGCTCTCTAAACCCAGACCAGGATGTTACATGTTGATGTTAGCATCCATCCCTAAGGATAAGATACTTTCAGTCAGTGATGGCTGTGATGTCATCAGCTCGGAGGATACCTGCATTGCTGGAGCTCATATGTAATGATACGAAGTTAGTAGCATAATCTACAGAAGAGTAACATTATTGCATCTCTGCTTTTATAGATTTATATCACAAAATAACTTAATGCCATCCTCATGATTAGGTAACCCTCTCGTGATCTTTAAAGTCCAACTTTATCACATTACATTTAAGTTTTTTTTGTGTGCAAAATAATTAAAGAAAAAACTTTTATTATTTCCTAATTGGACTTCCTGCTTTAATTGTCCAGTTGTCCTAAAAGATTCGTTGATTACCCTTTTCTTGCAGAAAGCCTCATTAATGAGTTTAACACTATATGAGAGAAAATATGTTTTCACAGTTTAAAGCCTTAAAATTAATTCCTTTCTGTTACAGGATCAATTTAAAATCCAGGTGTTTATAGGAGTACATTTGATTAGAGGGGGGGAAATAACCACTAAATAATTAAATATAATGTTCAATGGAACGCTGAATCTCTAAACTACTTTTTAGAATTAGAAAGAATAGAAAACATGCTGAACAAGTGAAGCAGAAGTTTTATTTCTTTACAGCTCAGTAAAGAATAAAACTTGGGGAGTGGTGGCCTAGTGGTTCGGGCATTGCGCATGGATCCCAGAATCCAAGCCCCACTCCCATGTATTTTAAATTACATGCTCGTCTAGAGTTGTCATTAGCTACTGTAAGAAAACCAAATAGATAATTTAAAACAACAGAAACTGCAAGAAATAAGGCTGCATGAACAAGTTTGTTTTCTTTAGATCAACCATTTGATAATCAGTTTTTGAAAACAGAGGCCTGTTGTGGACTATCATGATAAATGAAAAACTAGTGATTTAGTAGAAATCAAAATGTGTCTTTTCAAATGCTACAGGCTCATGTGTCATAAAATAAAGGCTGTGCGTGTTGAAAAGAAAGCTTAGGAGACTCTATAATGCTGTGGGCCTCTTTCTCCTCCAGAGTTGGGTGTTTTAAATGCACTCTAAAATGTTGAACTGCAGCTGTTTCTTAAATCTGATGTGAAGCTATTTAATATAAATATTCAGTTATATTGGTGCTATTTATTCATTTATACCAGGTCTCCCATTAAATATGGATTGTACTAGGAACCAACACTGGTGAAGAGACTTTATCAAACATTTAAGAGCTTTCATTTGGGCTAATATCAGTTCTTAGTAATCGAGGAAAACAGTAAATTTGTCTTAAATCGCTGCATAATTTCAGTTGTATTGAAATAAAAATGTGGAAAGCTGTAATAAAGACAAAATGACAAAACAAGGTCTGTCTAATCAAAATAAAATCTATAAATGAATGTGTTATTGTGCAGAAATAGGTAACATTTTTTCAGTCTCAGTGGGATTCAGTGACTGACCTTAGATGGTCAACCAACTTTACAATTCAAAGAGTCATTTCCCTTATCTATACCACTACTACTACTTTTATTATTTATGTTGCACTTTATAAGAACCATGGCGGCAACAAAGTGCTTCACATTTAAAAACAAACACTATAAATACTACAAGTCTCAAAACCTACTTAAGCCTTCAAAAAAGGTTAGGATGAACTTTCCTAAAATATCCACTGTATAAAGTTGTTTGATTTATGCTTCCAGAGTTTTAGAACAAAAAGAAATATCAATTAAACACTTTAAAAAAGGGTGTTGCATTTTATAAAAGCATGATGTTTACAAAAAAAAGAAAAAGAGAAGTAAACTGAAACAATGTTATCAGCATTAACGTAGTTTGGTTGTAGAAATTACAGTATATATATTTTCTATTTTATTGCAAAAAAAAATAATTCAGTTCTAACCCTTAGATCTGCTGCTAAACTTATTAGGAGCCCCTGTGGATGCCTTAAAAATCAATTGTGGTTTAATAAATAATCCTTTGTTTGTATACTGGTAAAGTTCAGTTTTCAGTTCATTTCTGCTTTGACTGTCCAGTTGATCTACAGAATACCTTTAGTGAGCAGAGTATTAAGGCGAGGCGACTGTAGATATATACGAGGGGTGTTCAATAAGTTATGCCCCTGACCCACTTCCTGTCGTTTGATCTAGCTGAAATTTTGCATGTGCAATTACCTTAATCCCTATAGATTAGGTGGCAAATTACAGCTCTGAACTAACTGTGATTACTGAATTACAGGTGTTTGAACTGAGTGAAGTCTGAAATGAAGCCTTTTGAGCAGTGATGCAGTTTTTGTATTTGAAAAGATGCGCCTCGCTGTAAACTTTTGATTAAAATTAAAGTAACCTATGGCCACATGATGCCTTATCATGTGGCCTTAGAAGGCAATTATTTCAGAGCTGTAATTTGATACTTAATCTATAGATGTATAAATAATTGCACATGCAAAATTTCAGTTAGATCAACCAACTGGAAGTGGGTAAGGGGCATTACTTATTGAACCCTTCTCCCTCATATGTCTAAAGGAGGCAGAGCCTCAGGTTTGTGTTGGTGAAACACTCTTTGATTTTCTGGTCCATCTGTTTCCTGACTAGTAAATAAACAATAAATGAGGAGCACTGTTATTGGCTAGCTTCACTCCCCCTATATATCAAAATAAGTCAAAGTGAAGGTGTTTCCTGCATGTCCAACAGTTTGCTGCAGGAACCTCAGCCTAATTTCTAATCTGGAAAGACTTTGGATTGCCCAGAAACGACCTGGATGGAGTCTCTTTGAGGGAAAACGGATTATTTTGCTCCTACACTTGATGTCAGAGTATTAAGAAAAATACAGTTTAATGTTATTCTATATTTAATATTTTTCAAAGATATTAATTTTCCCTATCAGGGGAACATTTGTCTTGTTTGAGCGATTTCTGGTCATAATTAAGCATAAGGACAAATAATCAGGTAAATCTTTGCGGGAAGTCTGGATGTATGATGAATGATCCCTGGTCTGATTTGTTTATTTCTCAAACCTGAAACTATCAAAGGCATTTTTAAATCAGTTTTATTATAGCTTTAAAGAAATGTGAATTTTATGTTGACATTTCTTTGGGAAGCATCTCCACAGAAACAGAGAGAGATTTTTAGATCTTTTAGATCTTAGAGAAGGTATCTGACCTTTCACAGAAAGTCTTACAGACTTTGATATTTTCTTTTTATAAAAACCAACACTTTTTTCAACACCAATTTAAACTAGCCTTGATTATGGTTCAGTCAAGAGAGCTTTTCTCCTGTTCAAACACATGCGAGCCTTAATTTGCTGACACAAATGTTACAAACAGAAATATTGAAATGTGGGGCTGTTTCTTTATTCCAGGATGAAGTGGAGGAGCTGCGAGCCGAGATGGAGGAGGTTCGGGACAGTTATCTGGAGGAGGAGGTGTACCAGGTGCAGGAGCTGCGGAGGGAACTGGACCGAGCCAACAAGAGCTGCCGCATCCTGCAGTACCGGCTGAGGAAGGCTGAGCAGAAGAGCCTGCGGGTGGCTCAGACGGGCCAGGTGGACGGAGAGCTGCTGCGCAGCCTGGAGCAAGACCTGAAGGTGCTTTTTCTGTGACTCCCTATCCTAATGCAGGAAATAACTTTACTGAGTTTAACAGCCAAGTAGAGCTACTTTTGCATTATCTTCAGGTGTATACAGTTTTTATAACAGGAAAAAAAATTAACAATGATTTTACATAAGTTCGAAAATTACATTAGATCTACAACGCTAAGGTGTTCACGCAGCTGAACTTTCCAACATTTTGTAACATTGCTAGGTGTTATTTGGATCTCATTTGTTAGAAAGAAAACAAAAGATGCATAACATTGAAACTGAAGCACATTTATCTATATTTCATATTTTTTCTCAAATTTTAAATTTTTTCTAAATTTTTGAAACAACAAATCTGAAAAGTGGGGCTTGTAATTGTATAGTCTGTTTATTTGAAGAGTGTCTGTAAATAGTATTTTTTAATTTCCTCCACAGATTCTATTTGGATTCAGACGTGGCCTTTGACTAGGCCGTTCTGACACATGAATACGCTTCAATTTAAAGCATTTCATTTTTTCTCTGGCAGACGAATATTTTTTGGAATATTCTGACTTGACTGTCAACTAAACTGGCCTGCACAGTATGATGCTGCCACCACTGTGTCTCACTGAGGCCCTAATGTGTTCAGTGTCACTTGCAATGTTAAACTTCTTATAGCTTTTCTCTGCACAATGTTTTGTCTTTTCACTTTTCTAAAGAGATCAGATCAGTGCACTACATGGATAATAGTTTCCCTGTCTTCTCAGTTTATTGGTCTTCATGAAACTGTTTTATTTTCTAATGTTCTCTACCAAACGTCTAGAGTCATTATGTTTGACAAGCTTTTATTTTTCCGGCTTCCAAGTAAAGTGGATAGAAATGAATATCACATTTTTAAGATTTTTATCTGTGAAACACTTCCTGAGCAAAACTTCCTGAGGGTCCTTAACCAAAGAACTGCATTTAATATATCTAAATATTGCCTTTATTACTGTTAAAGAACAAGATTCCATTTATGCAGATTACTGTGCTTCAGCTTTCTCAATCAAACCGTCCCTAGGTTGCAAAGGACGTGTCAGTGCGTCTGCACAATGAGCTGGAGAGCACAGAGGACAAGCGCAGTCGAGCGGAGGACGAGAACGAGATGCTTAGACAGAAGATCATCGAGGGGGAGATCTCCAAACAGGCGCTGCACAACGAGTTGGAGAGGATCAAAGAGGTGAGATGGCTGGTTATTCAAGGCTGTTTAGTCATAAACAGAGAAACTTCAGCTGGATTTTAATTCATTTTTTACCATTTAACATTTGGCACGAAAAACAAACAAGCACACACGGAAAAAGGAGAGACTGGGAGAAATACTAACCTCTGTGTATCATAGAACGAAGCATTCCGCATCAGTGTTCTCGTGCATTGTTCACATGTCTATGTGCAGGGCTGCCTGTAATCAGTTACTCAGCCCATGGTTCAGTCCTTCACCAGATTCCAAAAAAAATACCTAAATAGTTTAATTATTAAATAGTCTAATAAAAACAAACATGTCAATAGGAACTATTTACAGTTAAGCTGCAATAAAGGAAACATTATACACAGACTATAGGGAATGAGTAGACTTCTGCTCTAGTTGGGGTTATCAATTTGGTCCATTTGTTCCAAATTCTTCCTCAGAATATTAGATACTTTTTCATTTTGTAAACTTCCTGCTAGTCTTAAATTATAGCTAGTTCTGCGTTAAGCCATCTCCCTGATAGCTTTCATGCTTGGAGCTTGAAGAATTTGTAAAGTTTAATATCCGTCTTGTGCTTTTAAACATTTACTTGACCCAGATAGTGTAAGGGAAAGTTAGGTGGTAGTCTACAAGCAAACACAGAGTTCAATATTTTATGGGCACCATGTCAATACAGGCTCAGTTCAGGGCACACCCAGGTTATATGGTAATGATTAGCTTATTTTGCTTCAGTGCTTTGCTCTTGTATTCTCACTCCATTAGATGCTCCAGTTAGACCTTGTTGCAAAGTCGGCTTCTTTCTTCTTTAATTAGTACTTAGATTTAAAGTTAGCTTTTATGCACTTATCAGTGTTTGATTGTTTTGATCCATATCTTAGTGTTAACACAAATAAATTTAATGGCAATTGCAATTTGATTTGCATTAAAAAGGATCCCGCTTTTGTTTTTTGCAGTAATATAATCTGTGTTGACTACACGGCTTTTAGTAGCAAAATATTCATAGGGTGTAAATGAATTGGTCTTCAAATATTCTGCTGTTGTTTTGAGAGTACAACCTTACACTCACCGGCCACTTTATTAGGTACCCCATGCTAGTAACGGGTTGGACCCCCTTTTGCCTTCAGAACTGCCTCAATTCTTCGTGGCATAGATTCAACAAGGTGCTGGAAGCATTCCTCAGGGAGTTTGGTCCATATTGACATGATGGCATCACACAGTTGCCGCAGATTTGTCGGCTGCACATCCATGATGCGAATCTCCCGTTCCACCACATCCCAAAGATGCTCTATTGGATTGAGATCTGGTGACTGTGGAGGCCATTTGAGTACAGTGAACTCATTGTCATGTTCAAGAAACCAGTCTGAGATGATTCCAGCTTTATGACATGGCGCATTATCCTGCTGAAAGTAGCCATCAGAAGTTGGGTACATTGTGGTCATAAAGGGATGGACATGGTCAGCAACAATACTCAGGTAGGCTGTGAGGTTGCAACGATGCTCAATTGGTACCAAGGGCCCCAAAGAGTGCCAAGAAAATATTCCCCACACCATAACACCACCACCACCAGCCTGAACCGTTGATACAAGGCAGGATGGATCCATGCTTTCATATTGTAGACGCCAAATTCTGACCCTACCATCCGAATGTCGCAGCAGAAATCGAGACTCATCAGACCAGACAATGTTTTTCCAATCTTCTATTGTCCAATTTCGATGAGCTTGTGCAAATTGTAGCCTCAGTTTCCTGTTCTTAGCTGAAAGGAGTGGCACCCGGTGTGGTCTTCTGCTGCTATAGCCCATCTGCCTCAAAGTTCGACGTACTGTGCGTTCAGAGATGCTCTTCTGCCCACCTTGGTTTTAACGGGTGTTTTTTTTTGAGTCACTGTTGCCCTTCTATCAGCTTGAACCAGTCTGGCCATTCTCCTCTGACCTCTGGCATCAACAAGGCATTTCCGCCCACAGAACTGCCGCTCACTGGATGTTTTTTCTTTTTCGGACCATTCTCTGTAAACCCTAGAGATGTTTGTGTGTGAAAATCCCAGTAGATCAGCAGTTTCTGAAATACTCAGACCAGCCCTTCTGGCACCAACAATCATGCCACGTTCAAAGTCATTCAAATCACTTTCCTTCCCCATACTGATGCTCGGTTTGAACTGCAGGAGATTGTCTTGACCATGTCTACATGCCTAAATGCACTGAGTTGCCGCCATGTGATTGGCTGCTTAGAAATTAAGTGTTAACGAGCAGTTGGACAGGTGTACCTAATAAAGTGGCCGGTGAGTGTATATGTCTGCTGTATCCAGGCTGCTCATCCTATACTTCCTCTAGCTTTAAATCTCTAGATTTTTTTTCTACTTTGGTTTGTTTGTGAAACTCTTGAGTAGAAAATTGCTGATGATTTTTGAATGTTATAAATAGTCAGATTGATTCCAGACTTCCTAAAGTCTCTCTGGCTCTGCTCTCAACACGCATATCTCAGTATCTCCAAAAAGGTTTGAGCATTTTCTTTCAATCAACATGTTTTTATAAATCTTATCAAAGCTACATGGTTTAATCAAGTCACAGCAAAATCCGGTGTATGTCAGTTTTTTTTTTTTTTTTTTACACTTTTCAGCTGAGGCTTTTAAGGTTTCGCTCTTCTTCTAAACAGGGCGTGTTACCTCTGAAAATACTTAATAGTTCCAATAATTTCAAAATTTTACTAAAATTTCAATGTTTACCAAATGTCTCTTGGGGAGATGACAATCCAAACTCTTAGCCGCTGACCTCTGAGTTTCGCTGCCCTTCAAAGGGCCGGACGTTCATAGACATGTCCTTCAAATGTTAAAGCTATGAATTTAGGCACACTTTGCCTCTGTTCTGGTTTAAAGTAGAAGCACATAAACCATCTGCGTGTGTTCAGGTATGCTGTATTTGTTCAGTATACCGCAGATATTTTGGGTATAAAATATTCCTTCTCTGTGATGCTAGAGCACATGGACAGTGATAGAGACATACGTAGTGTTGATGGAGCTGAAATAAAAAAGTGGATTTCAAAGGACAAAAGTTGGTTCTCTTTAATCGTCATATGAATATTCAGCAGTAGCAGCTTGCAGTCCTGCTTAGTTCCTTCGCTGTCTAGAGAAGGAAGTTTTTACTTTGACGATTTTGAAGTAAAGTCTTATCGATAACAAGATGAGCAGAGTTTATTCTCAAAGACGCTCAGGTTGGCCCGCTAACGCTTATCGCTTTTGACAGGAGCAGGTAAGTCACCGTCTGCCAGCCCAGAGAAAGTAGGCCAATCCCAGACAGGCGGTTTGGTGATTCCCCTTTATCTACCTGCTTTGGTTGTTGGATTCTAATCTTTCCTTCTGTTAAAGGAAGGGTGTAAAAAAAATCAGTTTCATTTATTGTTTTGCAACCAATGCTTTCATTTAGTGTGTGTCTCTTTCGGTAAGTTTGTGTCTCACATTATTTGTTCCTGGTGGTGGTAAAACTAGGCATACATGCATGAGCAGAATACGACACTCAGGCCGCCTTGTTGAAAGAAAGAGGAGGAGATGAGCTGAAGAGCTGCAGCTCCAAATGACTGCAGATTTATATTTTTCTGGTCTTCCCCCGAGGTTCGTCCCAGAAAAACATGCTCCATTTCTCAGTGTTTTTTTGTTTTTTTTTGTTTTTTATTTGATGCAACACCCCCACCATATCTTTAAATAACAGCCCCTCATTTCTTCAAACATTCCACTTCATAACAACCCTCATGGTGTGAGCCTGTTCAAATAGTCAGGCACAGAGAGTGATATTTTTTCTGGGGTTGTTTGAGACTAAAGCAACCTGATTGGGAATCGGATATTATAATCCAAGCTTTGACTCTGCTGTTTGACTCAGTCTAAGATTGTTATCATCAGCATAGCTGTAGAGTCTGGCTCTACCAATGAGAATGTAATCCGACTGGAATGAGAGGACGCTCCTTTACCTTTCTGCTTTAACCACACCTTGTAAATCATGACTGAGGTGTAATGTGCTGAAAAATGAAAGCACAAAATCCCCCTCAGAGAGCTCATTAAGAACTAAACTAAACCAAATATCTTCATAAGGTATTTAAAAACCCTAATTATCATTTTTCTCCTTGTATTATGTTGAATCTGATTTTTTTCCTTGTTTTATATATTATTTTGAATTTCATAATTATCTCCACATTGCAAAAAGTTGAAATCTAAGTAATTGCATTTTTTTTTCTTGAATTGAGCTGGTAAGTGAGAAACTTTGGCAATGGAATATCACAATTTACATTTAAAATAAGAAAAAAGTAACTGCAGTCTCTTAGTTTAAGTGCATAATATCTAATTGTGTTATTTTAAGGGTAAAATACCAAATCCATCGGAAGATCATTTAATTTACTTCAATTCGGGATGAATATTTAACTTTAAATACATTTTTACCCATTTTAGATAATTTTTGCAGTAGAATAGCTCAATGCAAGGTTGATGAGAAATAACTTTTTTCTTTAAAAATTTCCAATTTAAAGTTTCGGTTTAACTGACATTATTATATTTAAAACAGTTGATGTCAGCTATGGATGCATTTTAATGTAATACGTAAACGCAACCCTTTAGTGTAACATAGGGGAAAACCAAAATAAATTAATCACAGTATTTAGAACAATCTGGTCTGGTTTCCCAGATGGTGAACCTAGTGAACCAAGCTGGTTGACCTTGCAAATCAGAGATTTTACTTTGTACTTTCCTGAGGCAGGTATCTTTTTCTTTACAGTCATATCTCTGGAAGAAAAGCGGCAGACAATCGTGTGCAGTTTGACCAGCCCCATGCTTTTTCAATGATCAAAGTTCCACCAGCTCATATAATTTGTTTTTCTGTCGGTTCACATTAAACAGTGTCTCTTGTGTTCCGGCCTTGAAAAAAAAAAACAGTAAGGTGGCTAGTTCTGTGGCTCAGAGATGAACATGTTTTGCTATGAAAACCATGCATTAACTCCAGAACAAAAGCTCAAAAAAGAGCTTGTGAAGATCATGTTGGAAGCTGTTAAAGTGTCACTGTCCACAGTGATACGTCCTGCACCAGATACTACTAGCAGAAGACAAAGCCATGAAAACATGAACAAGGACTTCAGTTTTCTGAGACATATCCTTCTGTTTAATGGAAGTAAAATGGTACCGTTTGGCCATAATGATCCCTGCTACAGTTGAAGGAAAAGCATTGGAAACGTGCAACCACTTTTCAATAAAGATGTAATCAAGAGGATAATTTGGAAACGCTGAAGCAAAATCTCTTTTTAAAAAAATCCTCCAGAAGGTTAAAGGTTTGGCACAGGTTCCTCTTCAAAATAGAAATTGTCCATAAATTTACAGCTAAATTAGTCACAAAGTGGTTTAACTTCACAAAGGCTGTTTTAGATGGCCCCTCACAACACCCTAACCTCAGTCTCATAGAACAAGGCTGCCAAAGTCCAATAATGGTCCTTCCTCCTCAGAAGAGTCATCAAGCTCTACAGACCCTGATTAATTAGATGTTCATTGGTTCAGGGGTCTTGGAGAAGAGCATCTGATTCTCACAGGACAGTAGCTTGTCCATGGTGAACTCGAACACTCCTGCTATATTACCTTTGCAGGAAGGCATTAAAGTTATTTGCTGACTAAAGGGGAACCAAAAAACCCAACCCAGTTAGACCATTTCAATCTTGAATGGGCTAAAATCCCAGCAAACTATTATAGACACCCAAAATATTATATTCAAATTATGCCATTTATATAGCAACTCTACTAAGCACTAAGGACACAGATACACAGTATAACAGTGCATTAAAGAAAGTTAAAATTATATTTATTTATCATTATTCTGGGATTGAAACTAGAAAAAAACAAATAATATTTGGTCCACGTTGATGTCAGACAGTGAGGAGGGGAAATGCTTTTTATACAGAAGGAACAACTGTATACATCGCTCTGAGTACTGAACTAAAATTGTATTTTTTTTTATCTGGTTAGAATCTTCACTCTACCTATGAACAGAACATCCTTCCTCTGACTTCAATGGAGAATCGTTTTTTTCACAGCTTCACGGTTATTGCGCTGTAATTAGGTTTTATTATTAAAAACAACAATCCTGTTGAAATGGGTCCCTTGGTTGTTGTGAAAGGGCAACTAATCTGAAATAGTTTGAGCAACTGTGGCCTTTAAAGCCAATTTTTCCGTGCAGTCGGAGGCTCCACAGCAATTCTGGCACCACGGCATGGATTAATCTGACAAGAAGGGCTGTTATAAAACAGAGCGGCTGTGTCTCTGTGCGGGATGAAGGGAAGGAGGGGTGTTGGGGATGGAGATGGAAAGGCAAAGGAAGGCTGTAATCCAGCAGCTCTGGACCCTGTCACCCTGTGATATGACCAAACCATGTAGGCTGCTAGCTGACAGGATCTGCTGCTGCCTTTCTGTGGAGTCAGTTCGTAAGCCAAGGAAACCGTCTGAGGTTGTTTTTGTCCTTATTGAAGAACGGCGCTCTGATGTGGGTGATGAAATGAAACCTAATAAAATGTCTGCATGCAGAACAGGAGCATCAGATGATTTATGGTGTGTTTCCACTCTGCTGCGATAAATTCATCTTTCATTAAAGACAAATGCTTTGGCCTTTGTGCTGTTCTGCTCTTGCTCACCGACTCCCAGGTATTTCTCCTAAATGATTTTCTTCACCTGTAACATCAACACTCAGCAAAGTAGGGAGATTACTCACTCCAGGCTCACCTTATGCTTCTATTGAAACCATTATTGCATTTCAACCCCGGTCTTAATAAATGATTCCTTTTAGGTTTAGTGATGTTGTGAACATTCCAGGAGCTGAATGTGACTCATTTGTTCAGTTAAGCTAGTTTTTGGTTAAATTGACAGCTTAATCTTAGAAATAATTAAATCTGAAAATGGTTAATATATTTTTGCCTAGCTAACTAGATGTATAATTAATTTTACTCCTGGTTTTACATATAGTGTAAAATGTCACATATTATCAGGAAATAAAAATTCGTAGCATCCATTTGAAACAAAAATAAATTCCTTGAACTTATATATAATTTTTAGAAACATACTCTGAATCCTCTAGTTTTTTATATTGTAAATATACTAACATTTAAGTTGATAATTTCTCCAGTGGAGAAAAATCTAGGAATTTAAATTTTAGCAAATAACTTCAGATAACATGCGTTCTTTGCCTTCTTTCACCATTTTAATGTGTTTTGCTGTGTTATTTCAGAAGTAGTGTTGTTCCAGCTCATCCTGATAAGAGCTAGCTCTAATATCATTTCACAGAGGTCAAAATGAACCCATTCATGTTCACGGTTGACTGCCCAAAAACCCTGAAATAAGCCCTCAGTTAGAGATCAACCAATACAGCATTTTATTTAAAGGCTAATGACAATACGGTTAATTTGACATCAGCCTAACTAATCTCCGATATCTGCTTTTTCTACCTTCATTTACATGCTAAAAACAACACAAAGATCCATTTGCTTCACATGATTTTAAGGCATGGCAGCTGAATGTACTAAAGAATTTGCAAATGCATGCATGTAAAGAAAAAAAAATCATGACATATTTCTCTTTTATTCAACTTATTCTATTGAAAAGTTAAGAATATATCTAAACTACACTGTCAAAAGCATGTTTTGAATGTTTTTGCAGCCTGAAAACTAAAACTTCTATATAATTTACAGAGTAGTGTTGGTCCTAATAGGATTAAGACACAAAGTTTTTACACTTCATTTATTCAGTAAGTAAATTGTTTGCTATTTTGCATACTCACTCCAATAGAGGTGATACAGAACGTTTCTACAACATTACTGCTCATCTTTGCTTGTTCTCCTGTCCACAATGATTAAACATTTCTAGATATCTGTTGTGAGAGTTGAGACTTCAACCTTTATTGATGTTTTTATTTCTAAAGCAAGGCCAAGTGTAAAGAAGGTACAAAAAGCAAATACAGTCGGGTTTTTTTCTCTTTCTGCATGAAATATCAACAATCCTTTATTTCCTCCATAGGTGAAGCTTTTAAATGTTCACATGGTCTGGATACTTTCCCTTCAAGTTTGTTACAATAAAAAAGGAACAGTGTTCAGTTCAAAGTTCCTCTAAAGTGTTAGCTTCATTCTTAATAAACCTTTTCATCAAGTCGGAGCATCCAGCTAGAGGGATCTTGGACCATTCCAACCCCCACAGCTAACAAATCCAATATTTCTTAGTGTTCTTTTTTAACACATTTTATGGTTTGATTAGACTTCGATGGGGTATGTCTAACAATAAATCATAGTTCAGTATCCCCTCTCTGGTATTTTTATTGTTCTGGAACGCCTTTCACCTGCTACGGCTCAGCTCTCTATTATAGTCAGAGGAACTGTGACGATGCTTTAGCTGGTGGAGGAAACGCCCACTGACGGCTAATCAAAATATGATCTGCGGATTGACCTGTCCCTGCCATTACGTAAAAGGCAAAACGTTTCCAGAGAGGGAAACCAAATCTCCCTTACACTAGACTAACTTTATTTTGTTGTCGGCAACAAGAATTTCAGTTTGGTTTATTTATGTTTTAATAATAAAAACCATTTTCTGACTGGGATGTTTGACAGAAAACAGATTTTCCATTTCATAAGAAAATAAGCTTTTCTGTTATTTGAGATGATTGTGAATAATTAGTAATTGTTTTAGTTTTTTTTAGCACTGTTTTATTTTTTGGTAAACTAAGGGCCATAAAGAGGCCTCATCGTAAACACTCTAATCCAATATCATGCAGAGTGCATGATTTTCTAGTGAAACGTATCAACTTTAAAAGAATATGCTTCATTTTAGCCAACACTATGTAACTCTTAACCACTGGAGGTGCCACAAGTGTGACTTTAAATTTTAGTACCCCTGAAAACATCTAGCAACACCGCACTGTTGCTAAATGAAAACCGCCTCCTTCTGTGCTCTGTAATCACTTAAAGGAGAAGTTCGTTTTTTTACACTTTAAGCCCATTTTCTGTAGTGTCCAGGATGAAATCGAATGATCGACACCAAAAGTTTGACAATTGCTCCTGTCTCTGCTTTTTGGCTCATTTAGAATCAACCCCTGGCTGCTTTAGAATGGCTAGCATAGAGCATGTCCGATAATGTCCTTAAAACAACCTTAAACGTTCTTTTTTTAAAATATGCTACTCACCGGGTCGTCAGCGCTGTTCAATGACGTTCCAAAAAAAGTTTCGTAAAGAAAAAACGTTCCTGTAGTGTTTTATTTAGCATTTTGTAAATCCCATTGAGTTCTGTAGGAATAGTCAATATTCCGCTGCCACCGGAAACGGGGCCTGTTTACACAGTTGTAGTCTTTTCGCTTCACCCTGTGTACTCCGACGTCGAGGTGCTAACGTCTCTGTTAAACACTTTAAAAAACTCTGAAAATGGAATACGAAAGGTGGATTCTTGATTCTCGACGTCAGAGTACACGGAGTGAAGCGAAAAGACTACAACTAAGTGTAAACAGGCCCCATTTCCGTTTCCGGTGGCAGCGGAATATTGACTATTCCAACAGAACTCAATGGGATTTACAAAATGCTAAATAAAACACTACAGGAACGTTTTTTCTTCACGAAACTTTTTTTGGAACGTCATTGAACAGCGCTGACGACACGGTGAGTAGCATATTTTAAAAAAAGAACGTTTAAGGTTGTTTTAAGGACATTATCGGACATGCTCTATGCTAGCCATTCTAAAGCAGCCAGGGGGTGATTCTAAATGAGCCAAAAAGCAGAGACAGGAGCAATTGTCAAACTTTTGGTGTCGATCATTCGATTTCATCCTGGACACTACAGAAAATGGGCTTAAAGTGTAAAAAACCGAACTTCTCCTTTAATCCTTCATTTGAGAAACAAACAAAATAAAATATGTCTGATCAAGTAAGTTGCATATCAGTTTTGATTGTTAGGACCCTTAGATGGTTGCTGGTCGTTTTCATGAATCAGTGGAAATGCTTTGACTTTATGCAAACCAGCCCCATTTGCCAAACCATTGATGGAGTCACGTTGGTAGGTTGTGTAGCCTGATAATGTCACTTAAAATTCAGCAAAAATTCTAATCCGACAGCTGGATTGAGTGCTTTCCATGCTATCCCCATGTAAAGGTGCATTCAAGAGCAACTAAACAGTGGCCAAGGGACACGTTTCAAGCAGTCCAAATGGCGGCCATTGGTTGATCCCAGTGAAGCAGTATGGTGATAGGTGCACTGAGAGAAAGTGAAGCAAAATTTTGCGAAAGTTGAAAAATCCGATCTTCTGTCAATTCAGGCGGTGTTATCCATCAGGCTCTGATATGACATTGGGTGAAGGAGCACATCAGGCACTTAGCTTTTTTTCAGCCCAAGCCCAGAGTAGAAATACGAAAGGTTGGTTTGTTTTTTAAGGGGAGCTCAGACTGTGGTAAACTTACACACTGGGTCACATGACCCATGCAGCGACGGATCCAGATGTCTAAAGTTACATATACTAACAGTTTATGAGAGAGGGGCTCTTTTCACTACCCGATCTGTACTGGAAGCACGACCTGCACCAGCAAGATCTTCATCCAGGTTGTCGCAATTAATGTTAACTACAGTACTGAAAGCACTTATTCCTGAATCATCAAAGAAAATACATCTTATGAATTTATTTAACTACTTTTCTGAGGGTTTTTGAGACTTTTCCCTATTAAATTGTAAAAATAAATGTAAATGGATGTGATTAAAGAAAACTGACTAAGGGTATAAATGGGTGGGATTAAAAAAAAAGTCCAACATCTAATTGGTTGTAGTTATGGATTACACGGATTACAATTAATGTATTCTTTATGTTTTATATACACACTTCTATATCCTTTTACACGTCATAGTTAAGTACGCTTGTTATGATTAGGGAAAGAAAAAATATAATTTCAGTCTTTTTTTTTTTAGTACACCGGACAGCGACCTGGATGTACACTATATTGCCAAAAGTATTTGCTCACCCATCCAAATTATTGGAATCAGGTGTTCCAATCACTTCCATGGCCACAGGTGTATAAATTCAAGCACCTAGGCATGCAGACTGTTTTTACAAACATTTGTGAAAGAATGGGTCGCTCTCAGGAGCTCAGTGAATTCCAGCGTGGAACTGTGATAGGATGCCACCTGTGCAACAAATCCAGTCGTGAAATTTCCTCGCTCCTAAATATTCCACAGTCAACTGTCAGCTGTATTATAAGAAAATGGAAGTGTTTGGGAACGACAGCAACTCAGCCACGAAGTGGTAGGCCACGTAAACTGACGGAGCGGGGTCAGCGGATGCTGACGCGCATAGTGCGAAGAGGTCGCCAACTTTCTGCAGAGTCAATCAATACAGACCTCCAAACTTCATGTGGCCTTCAGATTAGCTCAAGAACAGTGCGCAGAGAGCTTCATGGAATGGGTTTCCATGGTCGAGCAGCTGCATCCAAGCCATACATCACCAAGTGCAATGCAAAGCGTCGGATGCGGTGGTGTAAAGCACGCCGCCACTGGACTCTAGAGCAGTGGAGACGCGTTCTCTGGAGTGACGAATCGCGCTTCTCCATCTGGCAATCTGATGGACGGGTCTGGGTTTGGCGGTTGCCAGGAGAACGGTACTTGTCTGACTGCATTGTGCCAAGTGTAAAGTTTGGTGGAGGGGGGATTATGGTGTGAGGTTGTTTTTCAGGAGCTGGGCTTGGCCCCTTAGTTCCAGTGAAAGGAACTCTGAATGCTTCAGCATACCAAGACATTTTGGACAATTCCATGCTCCCAACTTTGTGGGAACAGTTTGGAGCTGGCCCCTTCCTCTTCCAACATGACTGTGCACCAGTGCACAAAGCAAGGTCCATAAAGACATGGATGACAGAGTCTGGTGTGGATGAACTTGACTGGCCTGCACAGAGTCCTGACCTCAACCCGATAGAACACCTTTGGGATGAATTAGAGCGGAGACTGAGAGCCAGGCCTTCTCGTCCAACATCAGTGTGCGACCTCACAAATGCGCTTCTGGAAGAATGGTCAAAAATTCCCATAAACACACTCCTAAACCTTGTGGACAGCCTTCCCAGAAGAGTTGAAGCTGTTCTAGCTGCAAAGGGTGGACCGACGTCATATTGAACCCTATGGATTAGGAACGGGATGTCACTTAAGCTCATATGTGAGTCAAGGCAGGTGAGCAAATACTTTTGGCAATATAGTGTATTTCTGCTTTCACATGTGCAAATGAACTGATGGTACAGATCAGGGAGTGACAGCCCTCACTGAACATTGATATGTGCTTTATGTACACCTGAAATATTACCCAATATACTGTATCTCAAGTTACGCTAATACTGGGATCATAAAAATGATGTGTACAAACACGTTGTTGCCCTAAATATATATTCTTATGAAAGGATTTCAAAGGATTTTTTTCTCCTTTGTTCCCTCTTAAAATCTTCCTGTTCGGGTAAATTCCGATCAGTTTAAAAAATATGAGCATGTTTAATGAATGAGCAAAAAAGGTCAGCGTGCATCAAAAACATCAAACATATTTACTGCACAGAATCTAAATAAGAAATTCCAAGGAAACAGTTCAGCATAGAGTCTTTTGAAGGTGTGTTCTACTTCTGCAGGAGTTGGAGTCGTGTTTTCACTCTCAATAAGCCAGAATATTACAGAGACAGTGACAGCAGAGGTAGTTGCTCTTGTTTGTCTTCTCTGTCTCATCATCTCTCTGTCATGTATTTCCTGATCTACTGCGCCATGCTTCCCTGCTGTAGTAGTATAAAGGAATCTCATTGACCTACTTAATATCCTGTCTAACTCCACCAGCAAGAAGGAGAGGAGAAAATCTGCTGCAGTGACACACATCCATGCAAAACAGATCCCCATGCAGCTGTCATGCAGATTCCTCAATGTCCCCAAAATGTGCCTTCTGAGGAACAAACAAAAGAGTTTTGAGCCATTTTGCTGCACAATACGCTAAAGGGTTTTGATATTGTTCTATAGCTAAACTTGGCTTATATAGAGAAAAATGGGGCAACCATCAATTGTGTTGAGGAGTGTGTGTTACAAATGTAAAGCTCAGTCGTTTGAAGTTTAAACACCGTGAAGGGTTGAATTTGTCATCCTTTCAGACGGGTTTTTCTGAGAATGTTTTGCAAGTGATAGAATTTACTGAAGCATCAAAGCTGCCACTTGGTAAATGAGAGCCTCGTCGTATGAACATCAGAGCGGCTCTCTAAACATCTTCAGACAAATCAAGGCTTTTTTAAAAATACTTCAAAAAGTGTATTTGTTGTAATCTTGATCACACTCTAAATGGGGAGCTTGAGATTTTGTTTGTACTTTTTATCAGTTCAAGCATCGGCTCCATCATCTACAACACATCAAAGCTGCAAAATAATATCAGTTTGGTTCGGCTGAAAGTATGAGAATTAAGATGAAATGCCTTTTTATTTTAGATGGTGTGCATCCTAATCTTTTGAACCTTTCAGTTGGGTTCATGCTTGCATCTAGCAACTGTTGCAGATTTTTTTAAATTAAAAAGCTAAATAATACATAAAGTTGGGCTGAAACTAATGATTATTTAGCTAATAGATTAATCTGTGGATTAATTGATTAATAACTGGATGACAAAAGGTTCCTAAAGAAGATTTTTTTACAGAATTAAACTGGGTGACACAGAAATTCTAAGACTGTTGCTCTGTCAACTTAAGGCATGTTTTAGTCTTTGTACTCCATTTTAAGATTAATCGATTAGTAAATTAGTTAATGATTATTTCAATAATTGATTAATCACAATGAATCCGATCAATTGTTTCAGCCCTAAGATAAAGAACAATTAAGCACAGCAGGTTAGAGCTAAGCCAAAAGATGGATGACTTTACTTTCAAAATCATCAAAATTATTCAACAATTTATATTAAGCAGTAAACTTTAGGCAAAAGTAGTGGTATAGTTGTCTGTGGGTTGAACTGGATTTCTTAAAGTAATGACTTGTGTGCCTATTCATCCATCGAGGGGAAGGCCGCCTAGAGAAATGTTGTTTGAGACCAGTAGATGGGAGAACTTACAGAAAAGCACCGCAGGCAGGGATTTCAAGCTCAACAGCAAAACAAGCTCTTCCACTGAGGACTGTTTGTGACAAAAAAATAAGTATTTTCATTCAAAAGGAATTCAGGTTAAAAGTAATTTCTGCTCTAGTTTTAAACATGTTTCTTTATGTCAACTGGTACTTTTCTAATAAAAACTCATGGCTACTTCAAGCCGCTTCTACCCAAGTGATGGAGGAAAGCAAGGTTAAGATATTCACATGATATCCAAAAAATAGGTTTTTCTTCTTCATTTGGCTAAAAAAAAAACAAAACAAACAAACAAAAAAAACAAAAACAAAACACATAACTATTCTGCTACAGCTTATTAGCATAGGTTGACCTGCATGAAGAACATTCATACAGGGTGATTACTATTTTACTTTATAAAGTAGATGTCAGTAAAATCTGTTGCCCCACTGGTCTGGCTGCTGACTCCCTGCTTATATTAGAGCTCAGGCATGATATTAGGGTGTTGTGTCCTTAGTTTTAATCTTTTTCCCCCACTATCACATTAAATATTCAAATTGTTATATAATCCTGCAGTTGAAATTATATTTAACTGAGATTTTATGGTGGAAGAAGAGAAATCTCCTCTTTTCCTACCTGGGTTTGCTTCCACAAAGCTCAGCAATGTTGCCAGCATATGTCATCTTTGTAGCAAATGTTCTTTTTTTATGCCACCAACAAGCTGTCAGAATGGTTGATTATTATGTGTTTTTCATCTGCATCAGTGTAATGTGTGAGATTGGGGCTTATATTATTACAGTTATGTTATTCAGAGATGGAGGTGCTTTCCATTAAAGATAACATCAGTTAAAACACACTTTTTTTGTTAGGAAATTGCATTTTCTAATTACTTCTTAATTAAAAAATGGAATAGCAAACCCAAATATCTTTTTATTTCCTTCTGTAATTTCCTTCTGTAATATATTTTTTCATGCTACATAATGTATTAAGCCATGAAATAATTTGATAATTAATTTGAAGAAAAAAGACAATACAAAAAAAAATCTTAGTTTTTATGTAGAATAGACACCAGATCCATGAAAGAAGGACATTCAGAGTGTTTGCAAGAACAATTAATCTAAAAAAAAAAACCCTCTCTGTGTGCAAACCTCTATCATATCAGTTGCAGCAACAGATGCCTCATCTGGCAGCGTGCTGCTCGTCTTTAACCTAAAAACATCAGAATGTAGCGTCCAAAGCTGGTGTTGTGGATGCTTCTCCGCCTCCTCGGCATAACGAATGGCATTAGCTGTTATATTTAGGGAGGCTGACAGCATCTTGGCAGACAGTAACTCTGACTGATTCAGAGTGTTTCTCACCTCCCCTTCGAACACAAGGAACAGGCAGTCAGGAAAATAGACTCTCCAAAAGCTGGGAGAGAGGTGTCACTTCCAGTGAAATATTGTCAGGAAAAGTTTTCTAGTTCTTGCTAAGGGTCGATGAAGGAGAAAGGCTGTCATGTTAAATCTTTGAGTTACATCTAAGTTGTGTTACACTGGATTTGAGTATCAGTTAACATTAAAGGATTTTGGCGGTTTTAAAAACCCATAACACGCCGTGCACGCAGTGCAAGGGAAAAAGAAGCATTGCTTCTGCTGTAATCACTGACATCCTGTATCATTCAGACAGACACATTTTGTAAAATCCAGTCTATAATCTAGATACATTTATTCAGGTAGAACATGTAACTTTTAAAGCTAATGATTAACCTAATCCCCTATGCTTAAGTATTAATGGTAAATCCATCAACTCCTAGTAAATGAATACATGCATGGTTTTAAACTAAAAACTTTTCTTTTAAAGTTCATCAGAGTTTCTAAAAATATCTATTAGTATTTCTGAGACTTCCCCTAAAGTCTAAACATGACACAGAGGCCTCTTTCTCTGATTAAATTCTTCAAAGTGAGAAAGATTAAACCTGCTAGTCAAATGAGGCATGTCTGTTGATCTTCGTAAGTCAGAAAAAGATTCTTCAACATTTAACACTGTGATAGTTTTTTTTATTTTACTTTCTATTTAACCAGGAAGTCCCCTGGTGCTATAAAAATACTTTTCTTTTTTGTTGAGGAATATGAAGACTTACAAGAAGAATCTGGTCTTTTTTTTCTGATCCAAACAATTTTATATTCTGTATCTATACCTAGATGCTGCCACCACCCTACTTTACAGTTGTTAAATATGAAAAGCCTTTTTATATCTACCAACATAAAAAGTCTAAATATAGCATTACATTGAAATCCCTTTCAGAATAGCTAAAGCAAATTAATGTGCTACTTGAGTCAGACACTAAAAGCTACAAATATACTCATACTCACTGGCTTCCGTTTCGTCCGTGACTGGCTAGCGGGTCAGCAGTCTCAGCAGAGACTCCCAGACTTCCCTCTGTCTAGACACCTCCGTCGGGCACCTGAAAAAGATGTCTGAGCCACCTCAACGGACTCCTCTGGATTTGAGAAGAGGTGCCTCTAAGCCTCTCCCAAATGATTAAGCTCCTAGCCCTATCTCTGATAGGGAGAGCCCAGCTGACATGCAGAAAAAGCTCATTTCAGCCGCTTGTGTCCAGGATCTTGTTCCAGATTTCATGACCAAATGTGAGGGTAAGAATGTAGACTGACTGGTAAATAGAAAAACTTGCCCTTAGCTCAGCTCTCTCTTTACTATAACAGACCTGTGCAGCGTTTCTGCATTACAGCAGCCGCACTGATCTGTCTATCAATCTCTTGCTCTGTTCTCCCTTTATTCGTGAACAGGACCCTAAGATACTTGAATTGTTTTACTTGAGGCAGGAACTCTCTTCCAACCTGAAGGTGGCAAGCCACCTCTTTCCAGCTGAGAACCATGGCCTCGGACTTGGAGGAACACTCAGCTGCAAATCGCGCCATGCATACAGTACGTCCTAGCATGAGGTGGCCAACAGAACCACATCATCCACAAAAAGCCCCTCTGGTCTTTGACTGCACATAGAAATCCTGTCCATACAGGTGATGAACAGGACCAGTGACAGACAGCAGCCCTGCCTGTCAAAGTCCAATATGCACCGGGAAAAGGTCTGGCAACCACATATTCCTGGAGCGTTCCCTACAGGACACCATGAGGAACAGCATCTAATAGCATCTCCTGGTCCACAAAATGTATGTTTACCGGTAGGGCAAACTTTCATGAACCCTCATGCATCCTGCAGAGGGTGTAGAGCTGGTCCACTGTTCTACAGCCAGGATGAAAACCACACTGCTCCTCCTGAAGCTTGACTCTCCTCTCCAGCATCCTGGCATAGACCTACCCAGGGAGGCTAAGCAGTCTGATCCCCCTTTCATTGAAACATGGCCTCTACGTCCCTCGTAACAAGAAAACAGCTAATGTACAAAGCAGGCTCCAGATTGGACACTTTTGGTTCTAGCGGCACAATCAATAAGGTTACAATACTTAAGAGGGATCTTGTAATTTTCAATTCCCCTTTTTTAATTTCCTGAAATTTTTATAAAATATAATGCCACCATTATAACCTAACTGGGACTATGTATACCTTACTTTTTAAAGTAAATCTGCAGCCCTATGAATAGATGGTTGAATTAACTGATTTATTACCTAGATTATCCATGCATGGTATAATGTATGTTTCTTAAAAAAAAACCTTTTTCCATTGATCTTTGGTGATGTATATTTTTTTATCTAAGAAAATTTGAATAATCCCAAAATCTTTATAATCTTCAATATACCTCTTCACCTCCTCATCCACATTATCATTGATCAGCAGCTTTGGGAGTTCGATACGCACCTCACCAAAACAAATGGACCAATATTGTTCATCAAGATTGTAGGTTACAGAATCTCTGCTGCTGCCAGAGTCCAGAGTTACTTAAGTTTTATCTCATTTTGTTTCATTCTGATTCTGAAATGTTTTTAAATGTTTTTATCAGTTCCCATGATGCCATTTTTCATCCACAAAAAGGACAAGTGTATAGAGGAGTGGAGGGTAGGGGACCATTACCTCCTGTTTCCAACCTATTGTGAACCCTCTAAAGTACACCAGGCCACATTGAAATACTAAGTGAGGCTTAAGAGGAGGCTGACCTCATTAGCAGCCGGATGAATTGTCATGCCCCCCATTTTCCACCATCCCAATCCCCGCAGAAGTTCTGTCATAGATTAGAATAATGCCCTGTTGTCTGAACTGTGGAAACATCATTGTAGCTTAGATGGAAAGACCCGGATACAAGTCTGTAATCACAGGGTAATAATAAGGTTGTTTATATGCCTCACTTCACTTGATTGCCAGTTATTAAAAATAAAAACACAAAAACAGATGATGGCTTTTTGATTATTATACCCTGAAAATAAATAAGCTGCTAATAAAAGTTTAATTAAAGGACAGAAGCCATCTAAGGAATGTTGTTTACTGAATTTTTTACAAAGAGCTCAGCAAGGTTTCCACAAAATGTCTTTCAAAATGTTAAATTTTTTTCCGATTTATAAAACTCTAATAGGGTTTCTTCCTATTTTTTGATGCCAGTGGTTTCTTAGTGGGTTATTTCAAGCATAAAAAAATTACAAAACTATGCTAAAAAAATCTAAGTCTCCTGAGTCACAGCCTCCAGTGATGGATAATGCATAACTTGGCACCACTTAATGGATTTCAGTGACTAAAAAACACCAAATATTTAATATGAATATAATTTTTTTACTGTTAACTTTGTCATTATTTTGTGCGACAGGTTTTGATTATCCAACATCTAGGTCATAACTGTCCTTCTGTGAAGTTAACAAAGAAATCTGAATAAACAAGGAGCTGCACAAAAATAATGTTATCTTGCATGTGGGAGGAGGATCTGAAAAACTGAGTTGGAGTGCCTCAAACACTACTTCCCCCTGGAAAACATGCTGATCCTTTTAGGTCAAATGAAAGGAAGTATTTCCAAACAAAGGAGGAGGCTTTAGGTTTAAGCTTTCATAAATCTATATTTCACATTAAGTTTCATATCCATCCAATTATAACCGGATTCACACCTACATGTAGGTGAAAATCTATGAGTCACTGAAAAAGAAATGCAACTATTTCATAAATAATATTGAAATTAGAAATTAGTTAGTTAGAAATCTAATTTAAAAAGTGTTTTATAATTGTACATTTTAAACATAACTGCTGAAGAAACTTTGTAATAAATTATAGATATGAATCCAGTATTAAATACTTTATTTTCAAAATGAATATTAAAATGTTCCTATCCAAACATTTAAAAAAGGTAATTCCTTTTTTCCTGTTTTCTTAATCACTTTGCTTCTTTTTTTAACCTTTTGCAGTTGAATTTTATTTTTACTTTACTCTCTCCAATTAGCTTTGTCATGGCTCTCTGTGAGCTCTTATTGGTCGTGTTGTTTGCCATGGGGGGCTGGTTAATGAATAAAAGTGCTGTTTAAATCCAAGGAGCAACTGTGATTGGTTTGCAGTGTATTCAGCGACCAGAAGGGTAAAATGCTCAATGGAGAGGGTTAAGTGTAAAGAAAAGATAACTGTCACAATAATGAAAAAAAAGAAAGTGGAAGCGGAAACAGGAATCACCTTTTTAAATTTGTGATTGGATAAGGCATTTATAATCAGAATCCAATCTTGGGTTCAAAAACACTTTTCAAATTTCAATTTCCAACTGAATGATTTAAATGTTAAATTTGAACAGTCTGTTTTTTTCTTTCTTTCTTTCTTTCTTTTTTTTTTTTTTTAATAATAATGACAATCCTGGTCCTCCATACTAAACATACCTCAATGAACCAGCCAAGCAAAGGCTCTAATGAGTCTCAACTCTAAGTGCTCTAATTGAGCCTAATCTGCATGTACTGTTTGATTGCATAACAGTGCTTATACTGTTGTTGACGTGGAACGTCTCCTTCATTACCTTTTCAACTTAAATGAAGTTCATTTGATGAGGCCTTTAATTATTTATAATAAAATATCAATATGGTTTTCATTGCGTAAAAAGCCTGTTGTTCAACAAATTCATTCACTATAATTAATTCTCCCTAAAAATGTTATCAAATGTCTTGATTTTGTCACAATTAAATTTTCACAATCTAATCAGTTTAATAACAATATTTTAAAACCTCCTTTTAAGGTAACTTTAGTAGAATAATGACTTGTCTTTATTTATTTTCTTATGTCAAGATGTAAACAAATAATTGAAAAATATAAACAGGTAATGGTGTTTGAATCCTAAAAGGTCATGAGCTTGATGCTTTTGGGTTGAGGTAAAAGAAAATCATTTTGGACCAATCCATTACTGGTACAGGTTATCAGCGAGTAGGAGGGAACTGGTCTGAAAGGACAAAGATACTACAAGAGCTCCTCTCTGAAAATATTTTTATCAGGTCATATCAAATTGTTGAAACCCTTATAAACATGAAAACATGAATGTGTGAAACTGTAGCAGCTTTTTCCTTTAAATAATTAATTTTATTTTGTTCACATCATTTAATGAGTCATTTGGGGTCAATCAAGTATTTTCGAATTGAATTGAATCTGAAATAATGAGAAGGACTACTCAGACATATCTTGGGGTGTCCTCTATTGGGTTTTCATCAGCAGTATTTACCCCCGAGGGCTCATCTTCTGTGTTACTCTTCGACTTTACCACTGTCTTCTTCACTTCATCATAACTGATAGTCACATCCGCCTCTCCTTATCGCTCACTTTCTCCTGCTTCAAATACCGCTCGCCGCAGGCACGCTGCCAGTCTGCCGTCCCAGAATACCCGACGGACCCGTCCAGGAACTCGCAGGCAGATGACAAGGCAGCTCTTCCCTCCTCCTGGCTCGTCTGAGGCACAGTGACATTTATAGCTGTTGGTGTTTCTCCACCGACAGCTCTGCCTCTATGACACATCGGAGTCGGGTTTTTTATATAGCTTTGCTCAGATTCTCGGCTATGTGAACTCGGTCAGAGAGCCCAGATTTTCGGACTCCTTGCGCTCTCCTGGGATGAGCTTCGCTGAGAAAAGCATACTGTCCTACAGCTTATTTACTCCCATTCTCACCTGGGAGCTGCCCTTTAAGAACCGACAGCCTGGTTGTGTGAAAGTGTAAAAATAATGTGCCTGGCAGCCTCTTCAGGAAATCATGCAAATATATGAAGACTCTAGTGCAGTGTTTCCTCATTCTTAGTCATCGGGAAACACATTGCCCTGCAGATTATAGGTTTCTGCTTAAAAGGTTGAGTCATCAGCAGGTTTCTGCAGAACAGGATCACAGTAATTTGAGGAAATCATTATTTTAAACCATCCTTTCTGGACTGGTGCACCAAGAACCAGGGTAAAGAGGCACCGCAGTTTAATTCCTTTGGAACCTATATGCAACAATATTAGAAACATATGTGGAAAATATAAGAAACACGCGAGTTACAGCAGTGCGCTTGTGCTGACAGCTGTTTTTTTCCACTGATGTAGGTAGCATCCGTCTTTGAACATGTGCCACACTTGGGCAGTACATCCTTTAGTTACATCTGGACTTTTAGCCTGCCTTTCTGTGCTGAATAGTTTTGTATTAAGCTCCGTTGGATAGCTTTTGAGCTTTGGGCTTTTACTCTCTACTGCTGCAAATTATCCTCAAAGCAACTGTGAAGGTTTACGTCTTTAAAGTGTGAGTAGACATGTGTATTGTGTATTATGTTGTACCGTTTGTAGCAAACTGACACACATTTCAAAATTATTAGTTATTATTGTCTTAATTCCCCACGTCGTTTACAATGAATTTTCTTAATGGTTCAAACTGGTTTTAATTTTCGTATCTGTATTTTGATGCTGTTTTATTGTTTTTTGTATAGCTTTAACCTTGATCCAGAACAGCCTGATGGTGCAACACAGCAGTTGTCTGGATGTAGCATTGGTCTGATTGCTGCAGAGGCCTTCAGAACAAAACACACTTGTTCACCAATGTGAATTAATTCCCCTTGTTCGTGTCCTGATGACCTTATTATAGCAGACACTCCACCAGTTCCATCCTCTGGCCTCTAACTGTCAGGCACTGGTTACACCGGGAGGGGGGGTCACTTCTGCACTCATCACAGCAAGGGATGCTAGATCACACCCACAGCGTTGTGGTGTTTGTGATGGCTGCCTTTAAGTCTAAAGATCAAACATGACAGGCTGGAGTTGATTTAAGAAATACATAATCCGTTGAACAGCACTCATTCCTGATGATTTTTATGGTCAGTTTCTTTGTTTGATTTAGCTTTTTTAGAGCATCTGTTACCGTAGTAACTGGTGATGGACAGCCCAGCCAGGCTGCTGGGGTTATTAATTACTGCTGTTCGCAGACGGAGTAAACGAGCGGTTAAAGCTTCGGACTGCGAGCCAAGAGGGACGTCTGTGATTGCTCATTACTGGGTGTTCAACGCGTTCACATTTAATTAACACGCCATCTCCGTGTCCAGGCCTAACAGTAGCTGTTCAGTGTTGCAGCACGGACGTGAAGAGAGGCACAAGAAGAATTTCTCCACAGTAGATTGATCGATATTATATAAAGGTTGAAGTTCAGTTCCCAATTTGGAAATTGGAGTGGTTAAATAGAAATTATATGGGTACCATTTGAGGATTTTTGTGTCTTTTTGTCTTTTTTTAATGGAAAAAGGCTTCCAGTGTTGTTCTTCAGGTCAGAGGTTAAAGAAGTGATGGGGGAATCTTACATATTTCCATTGTTCTGTTTCTCATCACGGATGAGGTTATCAAACATAGTTCACACATGTTTATTAAAAGTCAGGTCTTTTAGGAGTTTTTGGGAAGCTTAATCTTAACCTGCCTTATCTATTTCAAACCCAGTTATGTGTGCGGGACCACTGGCCTCCTGAAACACACAAAAATGTCCATGTTACTGCTATTTGCCATTGATTTTTGATTATGTCAAATCTGGATTTAGTCCTCCGTCTTCATTATGTACCAGTTTTTAAGTAACACAGATACCAATATCAGAGTAAAATACAAAATGGGCAGGATGCTGCCACCACCTAGCCTCGTGAGACCATCCTGATCTCGCGAGCTTTCAAGGTTTCACTCACAGATCAGTCTGGAGACTCTCCGTTAAAGAAAATTTGGAGCCGTTCACCAAACGAATGTCCAATCAGTGTTGGCTTTGAGGCGGGTTGAGGTGTGACGCAACGAGAAGCGCGACAGTTCAGTCTAAAGAACATGGCAGCTTCAGCCGATGAAACTAGCGTTAGCGTGGCTATCGAGCAAGTTTTATCGGAATTACACTGTATTTCTTCACTGAAAGAAGAGCAAAACACTGCTCTGGAGGCTTTTCTCAGACGAAAAGATGATTTTGCTCTTCTCCTGACTGGTTTCAGCAAGAGTTTGATCTATCAATTGGCTCCTCTTCGTCGTCGCTCTGTTAGTACGTCATATGCTTCGTTGATCTGATTGGTTTATTTGGCCCGTCTATCACCAACATAGGCCAATCAGCTAACCAGTATTTTCGCCCCTTCCCAAAATTACTTCAACGGAAGGTTTCCAGATGGATATGCGGAGCAAATCCATCTGGCGGAGTCAGGTTAGCCACCACCATGCTTCACAGTTGATACCTAATAAAGTTTGTTGTGAAAATGATGAATGCATTTACATTTTGACTGGAAGTTTATCTTCTACCAACTGGTTTTAAAGACTTAAATCTTGTTGACAAATCTATACTGTATATAATTTCAGTTCCCTACTTTTCATTTCTTATAAATTGAGGGTTCTTAAAAACATTTTGTTGCTCATAGGTTTCTTTTACTTACAAGCGATAGCAATCATTTTTCCTTTTTTCTCTCTTCAGAGCTTTAACTTAAATGATGAAAATAATAAATGTGGCCAGTCTGCGTGTCATGATGGGACTCTGAAGTGGACCTTATTGTAATTACACATTTGAGAGACACTAAAGGAGTTTATGGGAGTGCTTGCTGAATTGTAATTCCTCCCTCTCTTATAATTTTCTCCCCATGATGAGATCTGCAGAGTCAGCACTACACAGCCAGCATGCCAAAACTGGTTTTCTGGCAGGCCTATAATTTATGTATGCAAACCACAGGCACACTCTTGCATTAAAAAAATATATAAATAACATGAGAAAAGTAATTCATAGTACTCTACGGTAAGAAACATCTTTAGCTTCAATGGTACGCTTTTAAAAATGCCCTTTCCTTTATTCAGAGAAGTGGAATTACTAAAGGTAAAGGTTTAAGGAATGATTAAACAAACAAAAAAATAAATAAATAACAACACACTTCTGAAAAGACTGTGCAGATACAATCCCTGATGCATAAATGCAGATATTGTCCACTGGGACAGATGGAGGTCCATTCCTGACCACATCAGCTCCTCCTTCAGAGGTCCTGGTTGGATAACGTTTAAAATCACTGGAAAAACCAGAGAGCATGATCCTCACAGAGCCTCCAGGCTTCTGCAGCCGGGCCTGGGCTCAGTACATCAGATCGATGATGGCATCATTCACCCTAAATCATTTTAGGCTAAATGGCAATATAGAATACTTATCTCAATATGGCTTTTAAAAAAAGATTAAACGAGAACTTTGAATCAAAGCTTTGTCCCAAATGCCACACAGGCACATTTCTTAAAAAAAAAAAATAAATAAATATGAGAAATGCATGACAAGTACCCTTCTGATATTCATAAAAAATATTATTTAGACCAGGCATTCCTGCTTTAGCACATCTGATTTCCATTGATAGCTGATTAACATGATATTGCTTAACTGCAATGATCAGAATCAGCTGTGTTGAAGCAGAGAAACCTCTAATACCTGCAGGACAGTGGCCATCTAGGACCAGCATTGGACATGCCTGATTTAGACAGTATTGATATAAAAAATATAGTCCTATCTAATATCTTTTGAAAAAGATCTCTATTTTTTTAAATCTATATATACTGCCCAGCCTTAGGATGCAGATAGTTGAGGACCAGCCTCTTAAGGTTCTTATTGTGTGGTCTTATGCACCTGTAACACACAAGTCCTCCACAGCTGTGGTTGCCTTTCTGGCTTCACAATGATGTTTAACATGTGTTCCCTGATCATCTGTAGCTGATTGGTCCAGCACCTCAGGAACCAGGATATGGTGCCTGCCGGACATGCTTCATTCCTTACTTTTAAGTTTTGCATTATGACCAATCGGGGAAAAAATATTAAGAAAGAATGAGAGCCACTGACACACAGTAATCAGCTCTATGTGTGACTGCGGCCAATAAAATAATTATATGACATTTCTTTGTTTTTCTGATATTGTGGAGTCTTAATATTTATTTTCTTAAGAAATTAAATATTTTCTAAAAATAAATCATACAATTCCACAACAGTCTTGGTTTCTCCATGTCAGATTTTCTTGTGTTAACTTGGTCCTAAACATGAAACAGCCCGTAATCTGGTTGCATAATCTACTGCAATCTGCAGGATCACAGCCAGTTTCTGGTTCATTTTCGCCAATAGAGACCTGAATATATCTGCTTTGTTTATAGTTGTTTTATGGAAAGTAAGCCGTTCATGCCAGACAGTGCCACCTCACTGCACTCTTGTTTTTTAGGTTTTTGCCAGCCTCCAAGTGGCAGCGTGTCTGCTGGAATTAGCATATCAGCTCTCTGGGTTGTTAGGGGCAGACTGAAGGCGTGAACAGCATTCCTCCATGAAAGGCCCCCTTGTCTTCCTCTTTAATGCTTAATGTCTGGAGTCTAGCAGAGGTCAGGGTCAGCTTAGCGGATAGGAGCAGGGTGGGGGTTACCTCCTACAGAAATACACACACACCTAGGTGAGTTGTTTTCATGCTGCTGTACAGAGTGATGTACAACCTGTGCAACCTGGCTAAGGTCACCATAGCAACCAGGAGCAGCTCCTTAGGGATTCACTGTTCCGTTTAGGTGGATCCAGTGGGAATGAAGGATGTTGACTTCTTGCAAAACACAACTGTTAATTCGTAGCTTTCAATGCTACTGATCATAATGCAAAACAAAAACAAAAGAAGAGAGGGTTTTATTTTAGCACTACTAATAACATCTCTTTTTTAATCTAGTGTTGTTTCATTTGTTTTCATGGCTTAGAAAAGTGTAATTACACATTCCACACAAAAATGTGTTGATATTAGATCATCCTTAAAGGCAGTGTTACATCCCTTTGCCACTGTAAGGGTTACATTAACTAGACATAGGTCTAGATAATGAAAAAGGAAAAAAAAACTTTTATTGAGGATGTTAGTTGTCTACATCTTTTTTTTGTTTGTTTTTATGGCACTAGTAGGTCGGTTTTATGGACAGTAGGCTGATAGGAAAGGTGGTATGAGAGCGGGGGGGAGACATGCGGGAAAGGACCCCAGGACGGATTAGAACCTGGGTTTGCCCGCGTCGAGCACTAAGGCCTCCATTTTATTTTATTTTTTTAAACAGACGGTGTTAGGCCAAGGTGGCAAACAAAAAACCCTGAATCAGCATCTCATTTGAACAGCATCATTCTCAGTTCAAAATAGTTATCACAAAATTCACCTCCCTCTGTGCATATTGGATGTTCACCCAACATCCTACAACCAGTGTTTAATGTGTGGATCATTTTTGACCTTCATTTGACCTTTTTATGGACAGTAACAAGAAGAACGAGCTGTTGTTGAACGAGAGCTATAGAAAATCTCATTAGTAGTTTGACAGCTATATGCAAAAGTTTCTTTTTGGGACAGACAGGTTGAACGATTCATTGAAATGATTTCAAGTTGTAAAAGGGAAAAGAAATTGCAGAAAAATATCATTACCTGGTGCTCATGATGTTTATGATGCAAAAAGCTATTTTTTTTCTTTTTGGCTCCATTAATACATTTAATAGCTGCTCTGTTCTAGTTAGTATATACTAACCCTTTTATAGCTTTAAGAGCTAGAGCACCATAATGCTGCATTGAAGTACCAATCCCAAACTCAATAATTGATAGTAAACTATATATATTAAAGTTACTTTGCAGCAGCGAAAAAACATTTACTAATTTAAATAGCTATTTTTATAAACTGCTTATTTAGCTTTTAAATCATGTGTAATATAGTCGGAGCAAAAAATGTCTTTCCTTCATTTTGCAGGCTGAAAATACCCATGCAGCGTCCTGTGGCGTTCAATGTCCCCAAAGCTTCAGCCCCTGTAAGCTGAATCTGACAAAAAGAAGAAGTCAGAAGTCTATTCATAAAAACAGATGTGGAGAGAATTCTGTGGGCCCTCTTTAATGTCAAGACAATGGATGATAGAGACACTTGGCTTGGCCTAC